>NC_048893.1:97449824-97533645 GCF_011077185.1 Oxyura jamaicensis
TTCCTTCCTTCCTTCCTTCCTTCCTTCCTTCCTTCCTTCCTTCCTTCCTTCTTTCTTTCTTTCTCTCTTTCTTTCATTTTTCTTTCTTTCTTTCTTTCTTTCTTTCTTTTTTCTCTTCCTTCTTTCTTTCTTTCTCTCTTTCTTTCTTTCTTTCATTTTTCTTTCTTTCTCTCTTTCTTTCTTTCTTTTTTCTTTTTCTTTCTTTCTTTCTTTCTTTCTTTCTTTCTTTCTTTCTTTCTTTCTTTCTTTCTTTCTTTCTTTCTTTCTTTCTCTCTTTCTTTCTTTCTTTCTTTCTTTCTTTCTTTCTTTCTTTCTTTCTTTCTTTCTTTCTTTCTTTTTTCTTTCTTTCTTTCTTTCTTTCTTTCTTTCTTTCTTTCTTTCTTTCTTTCTTTCTTTCTTTCTTTCTTTCTTTCTTTCTTTCTTTCTTTCTTTCTCTCTCTCTCTCTCTCTCTCTCTCTCTCTCTCTCTCTCTCTCTTTCCCTCTTTATTCCTTCTTTCCTTTCTTCCACATGAGCAGTAATATTGACCCAGTTCCTTGCCTGGACACATAGGTGCTTAGAACCTGACCATCAAATTTTCTGCTGAGTTAGCTTTGTTCACTTCAGGGAAATTGCTCCAGCAGAAAATGTAGCTCCTGAAATAGACAATTGAGAAAGGGCATCTCTTCAGTACTTTGAAAGGGCAATAAGGGCCCCTATGTGGATGAACAATACTAAGACTAGACCTGGAGGAACTATTGGTTTTTAAATGTAACGACAATACATGTACTTATTTATTTATATGCTGTCATGGGGTAAAACAGCTGGGAAGGGAACTACTTTTTTACAAATATTAGAATAAGCAGTAACAGGTTAGAAAACTAAGCTTTCCAGTGGTCTGTTTATCCACACAGTTGCAATTTTCATGTGCTAAATTAATGCTGAGCTGTGTCATCCCTTATTAACTGAAATTTCTGCATTGGGAAGGAAAAAAAATCAATATAGACATTCCACTCAGTATGTTTGATTTTATGAGATTAAAATATGAAAAAAGGTGAATTTTACCTAATGACAACCATTTTAGCAGCTCTGAAAAAGCACAGATACTGCATGATCTAATGTCATGGCATGTATTTCATGTTCTGAACATCTGAAGTTCTTTTTTATGGATTCTGTCAGCAAGGGTTCTGATGTTAAGTAATATGTTTTAATGCAGTTGCTGTTGTGCTGCTCTAATGGGGAGATTATAAAATTATAATTAGTGTAATCCTGCCTTTATTACATGCAATAACAAAACTGCCATTTGCTTCAATGGGAACAATATTAAGTACACTGTTGCAGTTAACCTTTTCCATCCCTCTTTCAGATTTTCTCCTCCCAGATAGAAATTTTAGCGAATTTGAGAGGCCCTGGCATGTACTTTATGGTTGGTGGCTGAGATTGGGAATAATTATACAAAACAAAATAAGCAGACCTAGTAGATATAAGTTAACAGAGCAAATCTAACACAGGATCCTAAGGAGGGAGGTTAGAAAATGGCCTGAAATGAAGTGGCTGTGAAGAGGGAGTATCCTGTCTTTCACAGGCTTTTCAGCATCTCTTAGGAATTGTCCTGACAAAGTGTGCACAGTGGTCTTTTACGTGTCTTGCTGGAGTCAGCAAACCATTTTTTGAAAAATATAATGGATGGGGATGTGATGCTGCTGAATAAAAATTAAAAAAAAGGAATAAAATAAAGTGAGACACTATTATTGATTATTACAGCCATGTTACCAGCCTGCTGCTGAAGTTTACATGCTATTCAGAAGACCCTATTCTGAGGAGGGTAAAAGCAAATATTAAACTTGCTTTCTCTGTACATGTTTAATGAAAAATAGTCTGTAAACATAGGGAAAAGTTAGGAATTTCCACTTCAGTATTAACTCCATTTGTTAAGAGAACAATTTTCTTGCCATTCACAAAATGAACTGCCTCCTATGAAAATAGGAGATGTATTAGTGTCTTGTGAACACTGATTTTTCATCTCACCCATGAGAATATGTTTTCTGTGATGTGTCTTGTTTTTCTTTGGTTGGATCTGTCTCATATAATTTGATCCATGTCTTAAAATGCCCCAGGTACTGTAGAGACTGTATGGGACACTGGAAAATCCCAGAAGCCCTCAGGATGACACAGACAGGATAATGGAAATACAGTATTCTTTTGGGATGGGAGAGTTAAAGACATATTAAAGAAAAGTGTGCACGTAAATTCATGTGCATTTTCTCTTTTGCAAAAGCCCAGTTTAAATGACAAATAAGCTGAAGAGTGGCCAAAGCAGTGACCTCTTAAACTTGGTCCCTAGAGAAACCGTGAGGTCAAATCACATGCTGATAAAAAGGCAGTATGGCTTTATGGCTTTCACCATGAGCATGCTGATCTGCAAGGGGAGAGAGCCTCAGTGCCAATGAATATTTATGCATTTTGTACAATTATTGTTGAATATAGAGCACGAACATTCATTACTGCAGGAACTGGAACCCCACTTTCCTGCATCCTTGGTACACGTCCTGATCATTAGACTCCAAAGTCATATCCAAGCCTTGGTATAGACCATGAATATTTCACTATTCCGTACAGAGTAACAACTTCAGCAACAGAAAAAAAAAGGGTCTGCACTATTTTGAAACCAAAATCCTTTGTTATTAAAATCCTCAGCATTCACACATTTATTGCTTTTCCCAGACTATTTGTTGTTGTTGTTGTTCAAAATATTTGCCCTTATATGTTTATGAACATAAAGTGAATATTGTATGATGTGTGTGTTTAAATTACAAGTAGCTTTTATATATTCTTCGCCTAATCAGTGACATTATTTTTTTAGATATCCACCATTTTTATATATATAAAGTTTGGTTATGTAATATATATGCATGTAAAGTGTACAGTCTTGGCAACATGGCTGCATTATAATGACTATGAATTCATTAAAATATAAATTAGTTCCGTCAGCAGCTGCTTTCTTTCTGAAGAAATGGTGCAGATACAAATACACCTGATTATGGGGCCAGTGTAATTGCACATGGAATGAATCAACATTCTTCTTGCCTTTTTTCAGAGTCTCATATTCACAAAATTAGCTGTGACTTCCTGCAGATTGCCTCTATTTTGCATTAACCTTGGCTGAGTCTTTCCTCTGAAATATTTTATTGCTGTATTTCAAGAAGTGAACTTGAGGTTATTCAAGTACTTTATCCTAGATTTCGGGGTATTTGATGAGTATTTCAGTTTTGGTATATTTACAAGAAACAATAATCATGTAATATATTCCTTTTCATTCTAATAACCATGGATTAAATTACTGTAATATAGGCTAAATTTCTCTCATAATTTTGTCTCTTCCTTTTTACACACGGCTTAGGAATTCTTATTTGCTGTTGCTTCTTTTGGCAATAAAACATCATAGAAGTTTTCAAATGTTTTAACAATACGTACAAAAAAGTTACCACCAAAAGTATATTTGTGCCAAGATATATGTGCAACTCCATATATATGTTTGTATTAATGTGTATATTTAAAGATTAATTTAAATTAGAATAAAATTAGTGAAGAGTGCTTTCAGTTTCCCATCTACACTCACAGGACTTGACATTAATGCTGGTTCTGAGGCACAGCTCTACAAATGTTACATGAGGACAAAGCATTATGGCTACAATAATATGAGAAATCTCTAACCATGGTCTTTTCTTAGTTCAAAAGCAGTCTGAAATGGAAAATGTCTGTGTCTGCTCTCTTTCTTCTGCTTGCAATATGGTGAAAAGTTTTTGTTTCATTATTTCTAGCCTGGTGAATACCAAGGAGTGCTGGAAATGTTGTGACTGTCTTTCATTAAATTAATCTCCCTTCTGTATTGTAACCCAAAGGTTTGCTTTTCAGATCAGGCACCTAATATCATTTATTCCCGAACTGATGAGTGTTGTCCAATTACCTATTCTTCCACTTGAATAGTAATTGAGTTCTGCTTAAGCACTCTCAGGAATTCTTTGAATAAGCCTGGTGGAGCTCTGCAGCATTCCTCAAGGACAGAAACAAAGTTCTGTGCTTGTGAAGCTGTTGGATGAGCACAGGAGTTGGAAATATGTCTGCCCGGGTGCAGACAGACAATGAGAGGGTTAGGATGTGTTTCTCCTTACACCTATTTTAGAACAGTGTAATGCCAGTGGAGCTGCTTGTTGTGCGGCTTATTGTACATCGAAGCACGATTAGGACCCTTGTGTTTGACAGAGCAAACTCTTCTGAGTATTTACAGGTGAAATCAAACTCCTTCACCCAAACCTATAAAAAGGTGAGGTAGAGTAGGGCGCAGCACAGTTTTCTTGAAGCTGTGTGTTACTCACAGTTATTATTTTCTCTTCTGGCTCTCCTGTGTAAACTACTCTAATAGCCCCAGATACTCTTGCCCATCAAAAGTTACACTGCAGGCTGTAGGGCTTGTAGGATTAAACTGTGTATCAGAATCTAACCCTGTTCATTGTCTCGGAAAGGATATTAGCACGATTAATAACAAGGGTTATTGAGGGTTATTAACATATAATCAAATGTTTCAGGTGCCATTTTTTTGTGAAAATTGGGCATGGATTTTCTTTGCTCTGAGCCCAAAAATCGTAGCACTACAGCTATTTGGTTTTCTACAGGTCTTTTGACACCAGACACGATGTCCAACAGCACATGTGCTGTCAGTCAGTCTTACATAGAAATTGTCAGCTTTCTCCCACAGTGGGATCAGTGACCTTTTACTGCATGAAGGGGTCTGACAGGACAACACAAGTGCTGTAATTTCTCACAGTACACACTTTTTGGCTGCTACAGCCGTAATGACCTTCCAGTCACACAGATGTGAAAGTGCCTGCAATGTAACAGGCTCACTATTTTCATTTACCAGTCCTTTTTTTTTTTTTTTTTTTTTTTTTAATATATATATCCTTTCTAAATTTCACACACACACATATATATACGTAATCATGCAATCGTTTGATAGGTGGCTTAACACTTACTTATGTAAGATCAGTATATCAATACTAATTTAAGTTATACAAAGACTAGTCTTTGCTCATGAACTGAATAATTTTTGCTTTCCCCAACTTAAAACAGATTTTGTGAGGATATGAAATGGCTTTGGTTCAAATTCTCCAATGAAGACATACAGCTCCTATCTGGGTACATAAACCACCATGGATTGAAAAGAGTTAGGCAGTTACACTGGCATTTTGTGATCTGCAAAAAGTGGGTGCCATGCAGGTGCTGTTTCTCTGCAAAGATTGTATTCAGACTCCTCAGTGGCTTTCACTAAGCTGACTTTGCTACCCCAGTGACCAAGACAAAATACTTGGAGAAAGGAGGAATCACTTTGCCATGTAGACAAGGCAGCTTCCTCACGCACCATTTTCCAAGGTAGTGCCCTGAATAGCTGCTACACACCTGTCCCCATTGCCCCTGTCCCTGCTCGGTGCCACACGGACCCAGAGGTGGGTGTTGCTGAGCCTGAGGTTTTACCCCCTCTACTTTTCCCCAGCTGATGGAAAGGAGAGTGCTGGGGACCTGTCCTGCAGCCACTTGGTGTTACTCAGCATTAGTCCCATAGTATCTTAAATCATGGTTTTGCCACTGTGAGCATCTTGGAGCTCTCAGCAGCCAAGTTTTCAGGAGTGCTTCTTCGGCCAAGGCTGAGGGTGACCTCAGCACTGGGTGCAGGGCAGCAGCACCGTGCTCCTCACACAAAGCTCCCTGCCTCCGTGTGTGATCTGCCAGTGCCCCACGAAGTTTAACAGAGGGAAAACACGACGTCTATAACACGTAATAGGGTGATCAAAAAGGGAAAATTCAGAAAGGCTCTCATTCACTTTGAAATTCTACAGGGTTTCATAGTGTTTTCTGTTTTGCTGCATGTTAAAATCTGTAGAATCCCTCTGGAAGAAGTCTTTCTGAGGAGGGGAAAGAGACAAGAGCAATCTTCTTGGGGAGAGCTATTTGGCAGAGGCATATTACTATGAATTTATTCTGTGGTAGCTGTGTACACCATCTATTCTCATGTTTGCTGGTTACATTTAACCACACACCTGACATTTGGCTAAGAACAGCCAGCAATATATGAATTAGTGTTAAGGATGTGGTGAAAGAAATGATTAGTCATCTCATATGTCATACATTTCTTTATCTGATGCTATCTGGTCATAAATCACCAACCATACATGTGGCTCTTTGCGTAGTCGTCATATATTTGTAACTCCTGTTAGTACACTTTCAGGTGGTCACTCCTCTGGTTGAATACTCTGCCCACCTGCCCAACATGGGTATTCAGAAGAAGGCACTTTTAATAAGAATGCCCTAAACAAATTAAACTATGCATTTCTGGAATTCTGAACAAACAAACAAACAAACAAACAAAAACATTTAGATTCTCCTGACTGACTGGCCAGTGATTTGTCATTTATGTCACGTCACAATTATTTAAAAAAATCAGATTTTTTTTTCTCAATTTGTCTTACGACACAACAAAAAATCTAAGGAAACAGGGCTTCTGAAGTGACATTTGCAATGTACCATAAAGATGTCCCAAAACTTTAACTGGATAATCCTGGCATCTACCTTTTGCTCGCCTGAGGAATTTATTTGTCATCTGCCCTGTTTGAAACCACTCATATTTTTGTCAAGTTTTGCTAGAGCTAGCAAAGTTCCCTAATGCTATTGTCCCCAACAAAGCTGCTGAATTTAGAGGATGAGCAGGAATACAGGAATGTGTACTAGGGAATCTGTCATGCCTGAGATATGAGCTATGTTCTCTTTGCTGGTGTGTAAACAAGCCTTACTATTATTAAATAAAGTATTATACTTTATCAGGATTTATTTTGTTAGCTTGGCTTTTTGAGGAGCATGGGGGAGGAAAACAGTTTTCCTATATTTTCTCAGCCATCATTTTTTCTTAAAAAGCTTTATCCTTATTAGAAATAAAGCTTCTTTATTCCTCCACAGCTCTGTAGAGTTTTTTCTAACAAAAGAGACAGTCCTATACACAATTTATTACCATTCCAGCACTATTTGGTTTTGATTTTTCTCTTACTTAAACGTTTTTTCTTAAATGCAAAGTCATTTTTCAGCTTAAGGGGAGCAATTCAGCCACATTTTGTTTGTGGATAATTCCAAGCATAGCGTAAGGATTTTTTGCTGAACTTGGCCTTAGCATATTTTAAAAATTCACTATTATTTCTTATACAATCTTCTTACTGTGTTATTTCAGCACTTGTTTTGCTTCCTTTCAGGAATAACTATTTGACTAATCACAGTTTTTTTCTATTCATATATATTATCCTCAGAGAGGACTTGATTCAGGAGTTTTCATAAATGAATGCCAAACTTAAAATAAACTGCTAAACCATATGAATTGAGGCTGCAGTTTATAATTTCCGTTTTAAAAGCCTTCTTTGCTCAACCCATTTTTTAGCACTCTTTTAACCAGCTGTCACTATGGATATCAAATTTTGTTGCCTTTACTAGCCTCAGTGCTTGTTTATATTTCCTTTTTGAAATTAAATGCATTTCCAAATGATTTTAATCTGCCTTTTTTTTTTTTTTTTTTTTTTTTCCCTTTTCCTTTTTATTTTGTTCTTAGCATGGCATTCTGGTGGTTCTGGAGTCCATGACAGAAGAATGGTGAATAGTTGTCTTTGTTCAACTACTTTCAGCATGAATATTTCCACAGTAAGATTATTCTTTATCTATCATACTCTGTTTTTACTATGTCATTAGGGTTTTTTGTTTGGTTGTTGTTTTTTTCCCGTTTTAAAATATGGTAGCTTTGAGGCATATATGATCTATCCATTTCTGGTTTTCTTCAATAGCATAACCTATGATTCATCTACTTCTGGCATGTTAATGGAGTGCACTATCACATTAAAAAGAATATATATTTTTCAGCTATGCTCAGTGTAAGTATCTTCCTACTAGAGTAATCTCTAAGAGTTTTGATAGATAATTATAAGATGTTTCACGTCATAAGTATCCAGATGTTTTTGTAAATTTAGAAGAAAAATTATATTGCTTCCAATAAATATACAGAATATTCATGAATAGACACAGCATCCTATATAATAATAGTGTGTGTGTGTGTCTAGCACAGATGGTAAGCTTTGAATTTAGTTGTTTAGTTTTAATAGATCTCTTTACAGATGCAATGCATCATTTTCTGCATTTAAAAGTTCACCTCCTTCAGATAAAAATACTCTATCATTTGGGGCAAAACTGGTGAAATACTTCTTACAGTGGTGGGGTTTTAGCACTACTTCCATTACAGACTTTAGGGAGGCAGTCCTTCATAACTGACCAAGAACAGAAACAAATACTTCACTGATAATGACAGTACTCCAGATGTTTTAAAACGGATCTCAGACCTCCACAGAAAGAAATGTCAATATTTAATACCCTTTCATCTTATCCTTATAAATCTCATGTAAGAAGAAGTGGAAGGTGATCAAAATAGTCTGAGTCAAATTCAGGGCAGCAAACAAATGCAAATCTCTCATTAAGCACATGCCTACCAGCTTTCAGGATTGGGACATTATAATCATTTCATTTTGGTTGGTAGGTTCGAACAACTGTTCATTTGCAAGCTTTTTGTCCTCCAGGTTTGTGAATGATTTTCAGAAGTATTTAGTGTTCTGTAGTAATAAGGGTACAGGGATTTTCTAGTTAAATGGGCATAAGAATCTAAAAGTCAAAAATATTTGGTTTTGGAATTATTCTTGCTAGCTCAACAGTGAAAGTGACACTATTACAAACTGGAATTACTATTCAGTGACATAAAAAGAGAACTTTACTATAACCTGCTCATAGCTTGGAAAGAAAAAGAAAAAGAAAAAAAAAAAAAAAAAAACAAAAAAACTTTATGGTAGAATTGTGCTTCATTTTTATAAATCCCTGCGAGTACAGAGATTTTGTGTTGTTGTACATAGGTTTCCAAGAGAAATTAGTTGTGTATATCAGAATATTTTCTAAAAGAGAAAGGAATAAAGAAACCTTTCTGTATAGGCCTTAAATACTAAATACATTATTTTAATGGTAACTTCAAAATCCTTCTTCCATTTGGTTTAAGTTGCTGACTATTTATGAACCAACAGCTATTTCTAAATAACTGAGTTAAAAAAATAATAATAAAAAAATCATAGACTGCAAACTAGTTAAAGGGCTACAAAACATTAATGATAGGGCAATAGAGTTTCAAGGAAACAGTTTAAGTGCTAACATTTTATTTCTTCAGTTTCTAGCAGATGCTTTAAAATACTTCCAATACTTCCAGCACTGGTATTGCAGCTTGCTGCATACCCCACAGCTATTTCAAATGTTACCATAAAAGGTGATATTTTGTATTGTTTCAGTTCAATTTCTTGAATTACAATGGAAGGACACCTACCACGAACAATTCCAGTCTTCCCTTTCATCTTCTCCCCTTTTTCTTGGACTGAAAATGTGGCAAGGCCTATTATATGGTAGGACAGGTAGACATGAATAAGACTATGAAGTATAGAAGAATATGTAGATTTAAAATGGGAGGCCTCTTGCTATAACGTAAGTAATGCTCTCTGGCTTCGCTGGGAGACCTCTTCCCAAGCTGTTCCTTTTTCTTCCTGCAGGTCTGTTGTATGAAAGTTGTGGGATCTTTATTATTCCTTTCTGCTGATGTTATGACTCTGATGCCCTGGCATCAGGAGGGATTATTTAGTTGCCCAACTGGGAGAAACCCTTTTTTCAAGAATTAGGAAACTGGAGTTTTTTGAAAAGGTAGAAAAGTAAGAAAAACCTTGGAAAAATACTTGCTTTGTCACAAATTATAGATTATATGCTGTGAAATAAAGAACAAAAGGACCAAAGAGATAAAGGGAACCCTGGGTTTTATTGGTAAATTTTATATCTGAACAAGAAAGAGAGAACCAATGATTCTGCAGTGTAAGAAGAATTCAAAATGATGGAAATCCTCTGAGAGGGATGATAAGGAACTGTGAAATGGATTATTTATTATCTGAGGTGACAGTTAACCACTATGTCATCCATAAATGCATATAAGAGGTTTGGGGACATAAAGGGTAAAAGAGCATATTACTCTTCCTCAGTCTTTAGCTGTCATTAGGAGTCATCATGACATCCATTTACCTGTGTTTTACTTTGATGAGTACACAAAGATGAATGAGATAACTGAACTGAAGCTATTCTTTCATGTAGAGATATTTGAAACTTGATATTTAAAATGCCCAAATAAAGGATTTATATTCTTGCAGTGGACAAGATCTCATCTATGAACTATGGTGGCAACGTGCTACACACAAAACACATAATCTGACCTGGTTAATGGGATTATGGTTCTTCATAATTTGTCTTGTGACCATTCTTGCATCCTCCCCTCTTTGCTCTTTGACATATTGCCAGATCTTCAGCAGTACTGAATGCATTTCTTACTCCTCTGCCACAACACTCTACTTTTCTCTTAAAAGTCCTTGTTCCTTATTTACAGTTCACTTGATATTTGTTATTTACAAGATTGGAAGCATTTGGAATATGCTAGTGTACTGCATTTGGTCAAAATTTGTCTGCATCTCTAAATAAATATAGAGTAGTGATTTCATTTCTTTTTTTTTTTTTTCTTTTTTTTATCTCAGTCAAGATTTCAATACAGGAGCTTTGTACATATATATATATTTTTTTCTAATTTTTATACTTTCAATACCTGTTTACTATTTGTTTTTCTTCTCCAAGTCTCTATTTGTTTTGCTTTTGAAATATCTTTTTCAAATCAAAATATTTAAAAGAACCAGCCTTCACTCTTCCCTCTCTCAAACAAACAAATGAGCTTAAGTAAATCAGAAAATCTTCAGTTATGCTGATAAAGAAACTTATCTTAACAGGTGGGGGATTGGCCCAATTTTGACACTGAAAAGTAAATGACTGACCCATTGCTACGCACTGTGCTGTAGCAAGAGACAGCCTGAAAGGCAGTGTGTCATAGGGTTGACGTTTTGGTTTTAAATGCTAAGAGGAGTCTAAAAACTGGTAGGAAAAAGCAGCCTAGCAGCAACCTGCCACTGTGTCTCTTGCTACCTTTTTTTTTCCAGTTCACCTCTGTGAAGAGCTACTAGCAGAGCATCTCCTCCTCGCCGCTGCAGATGCTGAGCCATTGCCAGTCTTGCTTTCCAGCTCCCAGAGCTGAACGTGAGCAGCTGGGCAGACAGGGGAAAGGGGAAGCGCTGCTACCAGCAGTACATCCCCTCTCTGCTGGTGGCTTGGTTACAAGAGTATTTTGTGTGTCTCTGAAGCCGCTTTAAATCTAACAAAGACGGTGAGAGTGAGTGATATGGAGTCACTTTTGCAAAATATTGGCTGTGAGTATTTGTGAAGACCCAGATTTACATTCTGTGTGAAATTACAGGATTTTTAGTGTGTTCTTCCATTGCTCCAGACCCAGAGCAGACTTATTAGAGTTTAGAAAAGCTTGTAAAGAGGCAGGATTTGCAATATGCCATTTAAACAGATTCTCAACCATTCAGTATTGAGAGGATGAAGTGCTGATGCTGCTACTTGTTTTCTAAGCTATAACTTATTATTTCTACCCCATGCCTCTTAGAGCTTTTTTACCACCTCCTGCAGTACATTTGAACACAATAGCTTCAGCTGAAACAATATTGCTGTGAAAATGAAAAAGGAAGTGCCAGAGCTGAAACAAAATAGGAAAGAAATTTATTATTCCACTATAGGTTATATATAATTGAACTTGTGTAATGTACTTAGAGGGATTCATAGACTCTCATTAATTTTCCCAGTTTTATTAAATACACAAGTTAGAAATACTCAGGTACTGCACAATAAGAACCACCAGCTACCTTGAATGGACGGCAAATAACTATCTAAATGATTCTTCATTTCCAACCTATATAAAAATGTTTTCGTTTGCTACTAAGAGAGAAGACTTAGACACCTGCTTATATAACATCTACACAAGTTTGAGAATTGCATTTGTGTTCCTTGGCCTCTCAGACTGCTAGCTAAATAAATAAATAAATAAATAAACAGACAAGAAGAACGCAGCTAAATAAGAGCATTCAGGCTGCACAGTGTAGAATAATGAAAGCAATTTAGATACATCTGGGATAATGCCACATTAACTGCATTAGTGAAGCATTTTCTCCCATAACGTAATCTGTCAATGGTCTTCTGTAACTGACAGCATAATACTTGTGAATTTTATTTTTGCATGTCCATATTTTCTCTAACAATGGCTTTTCTTCATTGTGAATTTATGCATTACATCACAACCTGCACTCTTAACCACTTCATTATAAAAATCCACATGCCTTTCATCTGTGCTCTTTCACCATGTGTACTCAGAGAGCCCTTCTACACATGCTTCTCATGCTTCTCTGCTTTCAGACATAGATAGAGCTACTGTTCTTCTGGTGAGAGAAAACATGGATTTCCTATGTCTAAATATATCAGGATGTTTGACACTTGGAAGCAGGAAAAATAAAACAAACACACAAATACAAGGTTATAGCTTTGCTGTCCTTCTCCACAAGTAGACTGAATAGCCAGGGACAAAGTAAGCTGTGTCCCTTGTGTTAAACCTCCAGCTAGGCTGTAAAGCAGCAGCTGGAAACAGCTAACGGAGATCTGCTCAGAAGCTAAGGAGTCAAGATACCTATGCAGTCCAGAAGTGAGGCAAAGGACTAGTGTCTGCGCAGCGAAGTGGAGCAAAAGAGGGCTGAGAGAGGAGTCAAGCTGGGAACAGGCTGAGGAGTGCTACATCTTCACAAGCTCTGAAGATCTGCCCTTAGGGTCCTTAAATGCTTTGAATTCTTTGGCAGAAATCCGTCAAGGGCAGCTCCTGATATTCCGCTGTACACTTCAGCTAGTGGTTTTGGAGAATCCTATTAGATGACTGTAAAAATAGCAGGATGGTAAATTCTGAAAAGCTGAGGCTCTTCTGTCTTTTACAATGATGGCTTACTGTAAAGGCAGCATTGGTAATTCCAGTTCATCATATGGGTATTGCTTACAGATCATTCCTGTCTTTCTCATAGTTCTTCTTGAACTTTAGGACACATATTCCTATTGCTATAAATAAATAAAAACGTCATGCAACTGGCAAAGATCTGCAGAAACATTCACCAAAATTGGGATGTCATGCCAGTTAGTTCTTCCAATAACATGTTTGCAACACAACCAGCGTGAGGCATGCCCTGAAAAAGAGCATAAAATACTATGCATCAAGAAATGCCATTGGGAAAGATCTGCAGCTGTGAGCAGTAATTGGTAAAGTGCTATCATCAAACCCCACATGGCCACATATGCAGAGGAAGACTCATAGCACATCAAGTGTAAAATGAAAGCTGTGATACAGACAGACATAAAGCCAAAGGAATATCAGTCAATATGCTGAAGTTGCTGGACAAGGAAAGGTCTGTTTCAGCAGACTCCAAAATGTTAGCAACTCTGAAAGTAAAAAGAGCAGACCAGAAGAAAAAGTCAATTGTTCTAGTTATAGTGGGGAAAGCTGATGTAGAGAAATATTCCACAGAAATGAGGTGCTGGAAAAGATCATTATCAATGAGTAATACCACTGTGTCAGTGCGCTCACAAGCATGAAAATGATATACATCTTCACTAATCCCTATGGATTTATGATGTCACATGGTCAGTCTACATTCCTTCATCTCCATCAGGCAAAGGCTACGGACACTAACCAATAAAACTGATGTCCTTCAGTCACAATGAATGGATGAATGGGGAACACAGATCAGCAGCATCACGGAGTATAGTGGTGGATTAGTAGACTAAGACAAATGAAATATGTCCTGGTATAAAATATTAAACTAATTATGAAGAGTGGTTCTGCATAGCCAACGCCAGATGCTTTGATTCTGGCAACTAATCTGTTTGAAACACAAGGCTACGTCACGTGTAAGTGTAGTCCTGCACATTGGCAAAGTGCCCAGGTATAGCGACCCTGTGGTAGAATGGCAGGAGTGAGAATTTCCCACTCACTTGTCTAGCTCTGAGTAGTTCTCACAGTATTCCCTCCTATTTCACCCATCATTGAACAAAACTAAGGCTGTTCCCCTGAAAGAAAAGAGCTACTCAGACTGGGGGAAGAAGGAAAATGATCATAGATATGATCTTATGGTATTTCAGGCATCATTCTGTCTCACAGCAGAGAGAAAGCGAGTGCTAAGATTTTGAAGATATATAGAGATCCCTTTTAGATCTATGGGCAGGGCCCATATGACTGTTAGATCTCAGGAAGGGCCCATTTTTACTCTGTAGTTCCTATGCTGAGTCAAGTAATGCAGATAAAATGAGCATCTTGAAAATCTCAGGTTCAGTGATACTGGGTGCTGTTTTATAGCCTGCATATTCTCTTGGACAGGGACTAACTACTTGGGAATTTTTCGTTTTAGGCATAAATCAAAATGATATGACTTTTGGACACCTCTTACTACAAAGAAAGAACAAGAGAATATCTAGAATATCTCTTCTTGAAAGTGCAGATACTTTGGTTCACCATGGTTTTTCCTTGATGATACAGCACATGACCTATTCAAGGCTGCCTGAAATCAAAAGCAGTCAGATTTTTATGGTATAGAATGTGGTTTCTAGTTTCACCTAAAGAAATAAGATGCTCAGCTATAGTGAAAGACACTGAAGACTCTTTTAGTGATTTTTTCCCCACCTGTTTTCCCACCTCTTTCACCTCCAGAATACACTCTGGAGGAAAAGATCTAGTACTGCTAATAAATAATAACTTTAATTTCATAGACTGAGATGAAAGTAACATTAAGTATGATACTGGGACATATCCTATAGACTCATGTTTTGCTTATAAATGTTATCACATTGACATTTGAATATATGGTTCTTCTTTCTTCCCTGTTCACTTTCCTCTTGTATACTTTTCCCATTTTCAGATCCTAATATACTTGCCTTCTGCAATATGTAGAGGGGAGAAATAAGACAGAAGCCTGCATTTTTGTCTGGACTTAAGCTAGATGAACTGGTGCATTTAATGTTCTGGAACACCTTGGGTTTACCAAATTGCAGACGACCACAATGGGGCTTAAACACCCTGTTTTGATGATTTACTTGAAAGGCAGGTGAACTTTGTATTCAGGTGAATGTCAACCTTTCTGCCTTCCCTTGAGGCGTTAGCATGCTTGCATGGAACGCAACAAAAGGAATAAAAAGAAATGAAGAGATTTGACTTATATCTCTGAGAAGTAACAGAACCAAAACCCACAAACCTTCTGATTCTGGTGTAGAGCATTCCTTCCAATATCTCTCTGCAATCCAATTAAAACAAAAAACAAACAAACAAACAAACAAAACCCACCACCACAGCAATGACAAAACAACCAATGAATGAGGACATTTTGTTTAAATTAAGCTCACTGTCTGATTAGAAGCTCTGAGTAAGCATGTTGTAGGAATACAGAGTGTATTTAAGTAAGAAAGCTGTTTCTCTTGTTGATTAATCAAGTGAAAGTTTCATGATTCAACTACTTTTCACTTGTTTTCCTGTGCTTTGCAAAAAGAGATCATAGAAAGATGGTTTTTCCTACGAAGAACATGCCCACTAGCTTGCATTGCAATTCTATTTTATTTTTATTTAACTACCATTCATCACCATTTACTTTGCAGCACTCACTATGTCAAGAGCTTTAATTCAGACCCCATATTTTCTGTGTATTTATTAGGAAGTCTTGATGAGGTCTGCCTTTTTGAATAGTGCACCTGTATGGTACCTCTTGGATGTGGAAAGGCAAACACATTTACAACACTTCAGCTTGATTGTAAAGTTCTAGGATTAGATTTTTCAGAGTGAAATCTCTGATGTTTTCTCTCTTCTCTCCCCTCATTTTATGCTTTTCATCTTCAGGATTTTAATTTTTCTGGCCATTTCTGGGGGTGTTTTATTGCTTTCCTTGAGTCCATCCTGTTAATTACATTACAGAATTTGTTTGGCTCTGTCAGAAGAATGGCTGAAAAATGATCTGGACGTACCCTCTTCATATGAGAAAAATGACTGAGGTTGGTCACATCACATGTAGTGACAATGGAGAAGGGCAACATCCACAGGACTTGTGAGAGGGGCAAGAAAGTTGTGTCTGTCTGTGGTATCAGGCAGCAAGAAGGGCTGGGCTGGCAGACAGCTGAGGTTTTGGATGGTCAGATTCTTGACTTCTTGCATGCAGGTATGGTGATCCAGCCAAAAGTAAGCGATCACATCTAGCGTTTTCCTCAGGCTTCTATCTCGGTGGGTCAGTCAAAGCAAGGAGGCAATTATTCATCCTGGGAGCTATGCTTTATCACCGGAGAATGGGGAAGGAGGAAAGAGATTGCCAGAAAAGAAAGAAAGGCTTCACTGTCTACGTGGCTGGATCTTGCCTTGGTGAACTGAACTTTATCCCTGTCTATGACATGGGATATTATTTTATGCTATCAAATCACTTAAACCCAACTTTTCTCACTTGCTTATACGGTTCTTCATTTCTCTGGTGTCTTATGTGTAGAAGTGTTTAGGCATCAGAGCTAAAATTGAAATTGTACCTTAAACATGAAAATGACTATCTAATGCTAAGGATGCTGAAAAAAGAGTTTCTAGTTGTCTCTCAAAATTGACATGAAAAATCAATTGATACTTTTGACCTTAAACTCCCTGTGATCCAGTAACCCATCTTTAAAATGTATATAATATCAAATACATCTCAATCATTTTAGAGGGGTGAAAGGTTGGGAAAATAAATTGGTATTTGGGAAGCTGTCTCATAGGAGAAATGTGTGAATTATATTTCTGTTTTTAGAACAGTTTGAAGAGTGTGGCACTAATAATTCCTGGAACTACACATAGAAAAGAAAGAGAAATAAAAAATTGAACAGCTTTTCATAAATGATTTCTGTCCACGCTGTGAATTGAATGAGGAGGCAGGGGACTCGTTAGCTTTTAATGCTTGTGATCATACTCCTAAAGAGGGTATCATAAACATGAGGGCTGTATTCAAATTGCACAAATCTGATTTTCAAATAATTAACTTTGTAAGCTGATCATGTTTTTAACATATTTTATTTTATGAATATTTACATATCCATACATGTTTGTGCATGTATGGTGACAGACTCACAAGTCATACTCAGCTATTAGTAAATATCTGTTGAGAATTCTGAGACACTGATACATGGATCCGGGCGGGATACCTGGAAAATACCAAGCTTTGGCTTTTAAGGTATCTGGGGAAGCTTTCTTTCTAATCATTTTTGGCTTTAATCACATAGTAGACTTTCATCTGCCATCGACATAATTTACATCAATTGTGTAAAATTGTTGTCAAATCACCTTGTTAATATGGCAAATCACATATAAGAGAGGCTATTTAAATGAGATCTAAATGTTTAAATAGCTTACAATCTTAGGATTAATAACATTCAAAATGTTGACTGTGCTACTTGAGTCTTATAACCTTTCTCAAATGGATCCTTAGTTAATTATCTCTAAAACCGGCCTTTTAAAACATTATGCTGTGTCTAGAGATTGATATTTAACTTTTTTGTATTAATCATATTTAGTTTTAAGATTTGGAAAGGTAGTCCTCTAAGGTTCAGCTGACATTTAAACAATTATGTTGAGACTTAGCATTGATATATTTTGGTTGCTTAACCCTTCTGTCAGCAGTTTTGTATTTTATGCAGACCTTGCTGGTGTGACACTGGCATTTATAGTAAAGCACATTTATTTTAATAGAACATTTCTTGTCCTTGTAGTTATAGCAGTTATGATTATTATCAAAAAAAAAAAAAAAAAAAAAGCAGTCTGAAGCTCTAATCGATCCATAGGACATGCTTCCACATGCAGACATATGCATATTCTTTTTGAAAACTGATGCTGATGTGCATTAAGCTGTTTATTATAAGACTATTTATTATAGACTGTTTATTATAAGACTATTTTAGGTTCTTCTAAATTTAATAAAGGAAAAAAAAAATAAGAGCAAAAAAAAAAAAAAAAAAAAACCACCACCACCAACAAAAAAAAACAGTAAATTGAAAACTTTATTTTTCAGTGGATAAACCTTGGCAGCATAGGCTTAGTGTTGGCTACAAAAGCTGATAAGTTACTCCATGATTCTGGCTATTAAAGGCTATTTTTTTTTTTTGCTTATTATTTCTTTCAGGGCTGCAGAATTTATATTCTGGCTCCATCCTTACTTACTTTTTCTTAAAGTGATTTTTTTTTTTTTTTTTTTTGGCAGGGGTTTTAGGTGATGTACTTTGTACTATCAATCAGGCTCACTGGAAATTTGGTACACGTGTTGGTCTCCTTAGTCAAGCTAGTATTTGACTGTAAGTCTGGAGAGCCATGTGTTTTCCATGTGACTCTGCCATTTAAATGTTCTCCATTTTTGTGCAGTTGTACAAGCATTTGACAGCTTCACTGGAACTAACCCAGAAGAAAATACAACAGAAAATGTAGAATGAGGGTTGTCAATAAATTGGCAATGGACAGAGGCTGAAGGAATTGTTGGTTTGGTGGATTTGCTGCTTTCAATTTATGATTTTTTTTTTTTTTTTTTTTTTAAAGAGATCAGAAGAAATGGACTGAGAAATGCTCATTTACATTTAAAACCATTCTGAGATTAATTCATATTTTAATGTTTCTGAAGTTTGGAAAATAATAATAAATAGATAATATATAGAAAACATTAATTATCTTTTCTGGGCTACTGATTTTTTCAAGCACTGTCCCCTGAATTTTTTAAAGAGGCATCTGAAATTTGTTTACGGACAATTCCAGTGACCATTCAAAGCTAATAAGCAGTTTCATGTGGTATAAATGTACCACCTGCTCCCTTTTTGCAAGAAGGCAAGAAAATACCTTTCAGTATCCATATCATGATTTGCTTATACATTTGAGTCCAATATTTTCTTTATATTGGAGAACCTAAACAATGGGGAATCAGAATTAGTAAGTAGCCTGCCTTCTGCTCTCAGAAGTATTTTCTTGAACTTATCTCATGTTTGAACTGTCTTACATAAATGTCTCTGGGGGTACCAGCTTCAGGTAGGGTCCTTATTTAGGGAGGGGGGCAGAGGAACCTTTCCAGCAGGCCACTTACCTTGTGGTGTTGGGAAGGGCCTAATGCTATAGCTTCCTCCTTCTAGAGGGCATGGCTCTTCCTGGACACAAAGATCAGTGCAATGTTCTGTAGACCTACAACATACCAAAGAGAAGGCTTGATATAAATATATATATATCAATATATATATATATATGTAAAATAGCTTGCAAAAAAAAAATTAAAAGTATTATATTCTAAGAGGAGGCACAGAGGACAGATCTCAAACCGCTACTACCACTCTGTTGAGTGCCTTTTCCTGGAAGGGGAAAGCAAACACTGCAGGGCTGATCTGCTGTCTTGCTGGCTGCACAGGCACAAGCCAGGCATGTTGCTGCCATTACTGGTGTGAAGCTCAGTGGTAGCCTTTGTCCCTGCTGCTCCTACTTCCCAGCAGTCTCTTGTCTTCCATCCCAAAGAGAAGAGCATCCTCTACATTTCTATTTTTTTTCCCTCCCTGTGCCCAGCAGCACAACCAGACTAAACTGTGCGTGTCCTCTCTGCTGGGTCTGGTGGGCTCCCCTTCTCTGGGATGTCAGCTCTGGGTAGGGAAGGTGGAGGGGGAAGATACTGTGCTGTGTGAAGGGAGGCACTGCCCCGTGGGGTGGGAGCTGCTGCGCACATCGGGAATGCATGCACATGCACGTGTGCATGCAGCTGCAGCGTGTGCATCAATCCCCCACAGAGACAGGAGGAGGGATCCTGAAATCCATACCCAGCTTCCACAGGTACCACTACCAGGCCACGTTTTCTGGAGGGATTTTTTATAAAAACAAAACAATCTTGTCCTGAATTAATGTCATAAATGACTGACACTTCTGTGACATGAAATCTGAGGTTGGGATTCAGATTCCTGAGAGCATGTCAGGTTGCATTCAGGGGGACCAGAGAAGAACATGACCTTTTGTTTATGTTGTTCACACAATTCAATGGTTGGCATATACTGTGCCATATATATACTTTTGGTATACACCTTTGAAAACAGTAAATTCCTGAATTTATGCAACAGCTAGTCAAACAAGAAAGGAGGGAGCTGAAATACAGAAGAGGTGCCAGTATTACTCATCCTCCTCCCACTCTCTCTGTTGGTTATATTTTCTTCAACAGTAAAATCCAACAGTAAATTTTATTTTATTTATTTATTTTCCAAATTTCTATTTTTAGATTTTTAGGTAGAAGACATTACCAAATAATTTTAAGTATTTGTGCTCACAGAAAGTTCCAAATTAACAGCCTTTGAGTATGAAATCCTAAAATCCATAGCTCAGACAGGGCACAGCAAAGGCAGGATCTGTGTAAGCTTCAGGACTCTGTGATGTGCTTCAGGTCTGGTAGTGCTCCTATTTTATGACCTTTCTGCTGACACTACCTGTAGAAGTACAGATTAATGGGAACAGTTTTAAGGTATGAGCTCCTGTTCCTTGCAAACAATGCTAAAACCATTCTTTCACCTTGTCAGAAGTTCACAGCACTCAAATGGACTAAGTTTTCAGGATTTTTTTCTTTGTGTGGTTACTGATCCCTTCGATTACTCAGTCCTTCAGCATCCAAAAAGCCTTTTTTTTTTTTTTTTTTTTTTTTTTCCCCCCTGGGATTGAGAACTAATTCTGGTGACACATTAATGCACTTGTCATTTTCAGTATTCAAGTGAAAGGTACAGTATTGATAGATGAAGTTCTGTGTCATTTGTGAGATTCAACACTCCCAAGTTACCAAACCCCATTAAGTGCCTGATTCTCCCTTTCTGTATCATCCTGAAGTGTACAATGTACATACTTTGTTCGTTTATGGTAAAATGCAAGGAGGCTGGTTGCAGCTACTCAAACAATTCCATCTGTGCTTGTTTTCAGTCAGTAACTGCTATTTTAATGGACATTTGGGGATCTAATACTTTCATTTTCACCTGAATAGAGGGAATGTTTAGTAAGAAAAAAAAAAAAAAAAAAGTGTTCTATCAAAACCTGAATTTTTAAAGCAAAAATTTTACTTGGAATTCTTTTATGAAAATTCAGTTGACCTTTGTTGAGGATGTTTGCTGCTTTTATTCTGATTTCTTACATCCTGTAGTGCTATACAAACCATATTTACAGGTGGTGACCCGCCTGCCTCGTCAGCAAAAGAAATTCTGGTGGGAGATGCTGTAGAATCACATGGGAAAAAAACTTTACAGCTAGCAAGGGCTTGTATTCAAAGATAAAACAAGCCTGCAAGTGTGACAAAGTACATGAGGGAAAGCTTGGATAGCAATAGTAAAAAAAAAAAAAAAAAAAAAGCATTACAAGCTTAGTTTGATAGCTTTGAATCATTTAAATGTATAGGGTTTGCTTGTGTGTCTGACCTTGTTGTGATTAATGCTTAGGTCTAGAACTACAAATAATATTCCCCTCTGCTCCACAGCAGGCTTCTTCAGCTTCAGTTTTGGAGGACATGTGCTAACCGATGCATAATTTCTAAGGGGGTGTTACTTGATCTGCTGCCCTAGACATACTTCTGGCATTGAGGTCCATCTGATATTCAGAAAGCATAGGAGAAGAGGCAGAAAGCCAGATGTCATGTATTAAAGACCTTGTCTTCCTTTGGATGACAACTCTGGAAAGCAGCATTTGGCACGTCTCTTGCATCAGTAACAGGGCGATATGAGAACAGTGTGATCTTCCGATAGCTCATGTTGCATCCTGACTTTAGGGAGGACAAACAATTGCTGAGCAGGTCAAGGTGTTAACAGCCTCATTTTTATTTTATTTTATTTTTTTCCGTCAAGTGGTTTATTTCAAAATGTTAAGGGAAACACTAAAAGCTACCAATTATGCTTATTGTTTAACAAGTACCTGAATCAATTTATGAGTCCTTTGAGATGATGTCTACCTGTATAAGTGCATAATTTGAATACTGATTACATTTTTCTTGAAGTAAGACTAATTTGTTCAAATGTATACCTTCCTCTATAATTTAGGTTCTGGATGCCATCTAATTCATAATAATGACTCCTTATAACCCCAATATGTGGTGTAAGCGAGAATATGTTCATAAAGCATACCACTGAAATTGCTTTTCTTAGTACTCCAGTTCTTTGCACAATGTAGAAGCTGTGCTAAACAGAAAACATTCCCAGCTAAGCCTGTGACAAAACAAACAAACAAACAAACAAACACACACAAAAAAAAAACAGCCCCCCCCCCTTCCCTCCCCGCCAAGGAAAAACAATCCTCCATACCCCAGACCAACAGCCACAACAACAGATGGCTCTCTAGTAAAATTTTACCTAGTCTCACCATAGCCAAAACCAGCAACCATGCTTTGTTCAGGGACAGGTTTCTCCTGAAGGCAAAATTAGTTGCTTCATTAGGAATTAAGTTGCAGATCTCTTTTCTATATCCAGTCAGCCCAAATACATGCAGTACACATTGTATATTTTACATCCTACCCATAAGTGTTTTCCAAAGGCAATTCAAATAGTGGGAAAAATTAGAGAAGAGAATGGCCTGCAGTTTTCTTACATAAGTTACAGCCTGTTGGATATTTCACAGCTAGTAGTTTGGCACTGCTGCGATCTATTGCAAACAGATGGATTTTTTTTTTTTTTTTCCAAAAAAAACTACATTAGTACTTCATTTTCATTCCTAAACACCTTTTATTTCATCATCAAGGGGCAGGTTCATTATTCATTTATCCAGATTGCTACAGCAATAAGATGGGGCATCCATCCAAAGCCTTAGGTAGTAATATAGTATTTCTGAAGTACCTTAAGTCTAAGGAGATATTGTTTACTCATGCAAAGTAAAACTGTTAAGATCTTAAAGATAACTCCTCCATTTTCATCTCAAGTTAGTTGTGTTATGCCAACTATTGTCCAAAAGATATTTTAAGGTGCAATTCCTATATAAATGATTAATTTATTTTTTTTAAAATCCTACAGTTCCATGTGATTCATGTTTATAATGCATTTTAAAATAATGGATTCTAGCTGTCCAAGCATTTGATTTGATATATGTGTAAGAGCTGAGGCTTCATCAAAAGAATTTATTTTGTCTGATTTTCATGTTCATGCTTAAAATTGCATGAAAGCTTACACATTTCTACAACTAAAGTTTACTTAAAATTAAACATCATAATGACTGTCATAAACAGTTACTAATTAATAACTTTTATATTTCATATACAGTATTTTAATAATCAATTTCACTCCCTTTTAATTAATTTAGTTTTATAACCCTGTTGTGGTGGGTTGACCTTGGCTGGCTGCCAGATGCCCAGCTGATCTCTTCAACAGGGTGGGGGAAGAAATTAATATGGAAAAGCTCATGGATTGAGATAAGGACAGGGAGATCACTTACCAGCTATTGTGAGGAGCAAAACAGACTTAACCTGGGGAAAATTAATTTGATTTATTGCCAATTAAGGAAGAGTTGGATGGTGAGAAACAAAGACCAAATGAATAAATAAACAAATAAATAAATCACAGGCCACAACTCCTTCGGGGCATATTCACCTGCTCTGGCACAGGGTTCTCCATGGGGCGCAGAGGAGTATCCAATCCATTGCCTGGAGCACTTTCTCTACCTTGGTGTTCACAGGGTTGTTTCTCACACTTTGTTCTTCCTCGCTCCTCACACACCAGGAGGCACATCACCCTTTCTTAAATACGTTTTGCCAGAAGTGCCACCAGGTCAGCTGATGGGCTCAGCTGTGCCCTGTGGTGGGTCCACTGAGGATGTGGCCGTGCCCAGTAAGCAGTAGCCCTGGCTTCTTCTCACAGAGGCCACCCCTGCAGGCCCACTGCTGCCAAAACCTTACCACCTACTCCTAATACACGTTTGATTCAAAGTAAAGATCTTGTGTGGTGTTTTTCTACAGTGGTGTTTTTTACAAATGTTGTATGGAACGAGATTGATAGTTTTCTTCTTTCCTGCCCATAGCTTGCCAATTTTCAGATTCTAAGAATCAGATGCCACAGTCTGACTGTGCACCTGATAACTGTCCATATACTGTCTGTCCTATCACAGACACAAAGTTATTTTAAAAACGGACCTCCCTCCTCCGTTCTGTTAATATATGTCAAATAGCTATTCTGTCTGTTTCAGCAAAGAGGAAAGGGGTGGCAAGCAGAGGTTCAAGCAGCTCCCACCCCGTGTGGCACAGCTTCTCTGGCCACAGGTGACGGCAGGGCTGTGGCCCAGCCCTTGAGACCACAGGTCCATCCATGCAGCCTCTGACACCTTTCCAGCTCTCTTGGGTCAGAAATGGCACTGGCAGTGCTTGTCTCAGCTGGAGGTAGGCACAGGTGTAGCTGAGTGAGTTTTGGCAGCTACTCTTGGCATGAAAGCAGAGGAGACATTAGCTTTTCATGAGGTGATAGCTCCCGAAGTGGGTAATTCTGTGATGATGATAAGGAACGGCTTGCATGAGAAAATGGTGTGAGCTCTTGGTGAGGGGAGATGGGAGAAGGCACGATCATGTTGAAAGAGGTGAGTGGTAATGAGGAAAGTGGCAGGCTGAGGTTCCTGCAGGGGTAGGGGACCCCAGCTCCTGTTGCTCCAGATGGGAGCATCCTGTACACAGCTCCTGATTACAGTCTTTACTTCTCATACTCCAAAATAGCAGCAGCTCTGAGATATCATGTGAGCTCCATTCTTAACTAGTTTTTAACATAATCTCTCTCTCTCTTTTTGTTAAGTACCACTGACATTTACATTGGGTTTTCACTGCTGTATACAAGTTTAGATTTCAATCCCCCACACTCTCTTACACTGACAGCAGGTTGATAAGACACTCTCACCTTTTTTACCTATTTATAAACAGCATTTTGTCTCCACTTCTTTAAGAGTTACAAAGATTTTATTTGGATTCCCTGCTTTTTGAAAAGCAATGAACTAGAAATAAATGGCAAAAAATATTTTTGCATAAGTGCCCAACTGTATTGTAATTGCAAAATACACAGTAAGTGCCAGTTATTTAAAACACTGACTAGCTAGGAGAATATAAAATGTGAAGTTAGAACCTGAAAAAAAAAAAGAAAAAAAAGAAAAAAAAAAGTAACAACTAGTAAAATGCTGACGTATATTTTATGTGGTATGGATTTCCATCAGGAAAAACTGACTGCCCTTTATTCCTTATACTACGCATCATTCCACAGTATGGGTGTGTTATCTCTCAGCCTGCTTTGCTAGCTATTCCCCACAGTAATACTATGGTATAGCTTTGACATTAAAATACAATTCCTTATCTATATTAGCAAAAAATACTGAAGTTCATCATTGCCTGAACTGTGTGGAAATCAGTGGAAATACCAAGGGATAAATTTAGCTTGGGTGATATACAGAAGAAACATTAATTATCAGGAAACCAAGAGAAAATATATCTTTATCATTGATTTTTTTCTAAGTGTTTTACAAATGAACATACAGTCCCTTTTAAAATCAGCATTCCAAAATACCAGATTTATATCTATTATGGATGAGTCAACAATGGAAATGAGTTGACAATTAATTACACTTCAGTAATCTTTTGCCATAGTATTTTAACTTAAATAAAAAATGCTTAGAATGGCTGTTCTTTTTAACACACTAATGAAAAAAATAAACTGTGGTGACATGCTTAGGGTGAGATGCTCATATTTGGGCAATTACAGGTAAACCATTTGCATGTAGCATGGTTACACTACTTCAGTGTTAATCTTAGTTTTTTTTTTTTTTTTTTTTTTTTTTTTTTTCTGTGTGATTAAGTTAAAAACAAAAACTAAAAAACAACCAGCACTTACTCTTTGAACATTTCCATTGCTATTAACAGAAATTAATCAGTTAATGTCTTTAGATGTCACTGGCAATGTGTGTTCAACAAGTCTTTTCTTTAACTATTGTGTCATGCTATAAAACCTACAATCTAATACTAAGGTTACTTTTGGCTTCCTAGTTAAAACACTCACAACAGTTTTACATTTCTCTTTCTCTAAAATTCTGTTGCTTACCCTTATTGATCAACACAGAGCTTTAGCCTTCACAGTACAGAAGCCTTCATTCATTCTTATAGCTGTTAAAACTGATGTAACATTTCTTGAATCCATCCCCTAATAGGGGATACTACTTCACCTTCAGATAAAGCTAAGATATCACATTTCTTAGTATCACACTGAATGTGCTTCAGATAATTTTGTTCATTTAAATTTTCCCAAAATATAATTTGTATGATGATTTGTTGGGGGAAAAAAAAAAAAAAAAAAAAAAAAAAGAGAAAGATACAAATTTTAGGAGATTTTGTTTTTAGATTTTCTTCTTAAAAGGTCATTAAGCCAAAACATTTCATTTCACCTTTTGCAGAATTGAATATCTTGTGTTTTTTTTTCTTCATGAGCAACTTCCTGATAATTATTTTGATTCTACAGTAGTTTTTCTATGTTCTGGTAACCTTCAAAAAGTCTGAATCACAAGGAAAATTTATTGTTAATTTACTTTCTGAAGAGTGTAATGTCAGACATAAGCACTACATTAATCTCATTCTTGACTTTTTAGTAACATGTTTTTCATTTTGTTTCTATTCTGAGCAGGGAGTAAACATCCCAAACCCCAACATTTGTCACACAGATAATTGGATTCCTTGGAAGTGTCTCCTGGTAAAATTCCTTTTTATGAAGGGATTGACTTATAGGTGATTTACAAGAACTCCTAATTTGAGGATTGTGCCTGAAAGTGTGTAGATGACATATATGATATCTGTGATATCTATGATATCTATCAATGGCAAGAATTTTGATCTTTGTGTAAAGTACTTGTGCATGCCACTTGATTCAGCAAAATAAAGTAAAAGGGTGAGCTGGCACCCAGCTGTAAGTGGATACGGAAGACCAGGAAAAATACTGTCCTATGCCTACTAAGATTTGTCTAACAGAAAGTCCCCCACTCAGCAAGATTTCGGTGAGGGACTTTGGCTACGCTCTGTGTGCAGCTGAGTACTCACATGCTAGGTGCTGTAGACAAATTGGTAGCATGCTTGGGAGAAGAAAGTAATTAAGATAGCCATTCTTGCCACCATTGAGGTCTTCAAACGAGACTACTGAGTCACTATAATTACACCACACCTTTTTCTGCACACTCCTCATATTCATTCCATTTTATTTTATTCCAATGTGGCAGCAATATGGCTGTGTGCTACGCAAGCATATGCACTTTCAGTTCATTTTTTTGAAGGGTCCAGCTTCTCCTTTTTCATCTCTAATTCCAATGTATGAGAGGACTTAGCATCTGGAAGGATTAAGACATTCTACGTACTGATATCCAGTGTGGTAATTCTGTGTGGTCCTTTCACTGGATGCTAGGATGGAGCCCTGTGGGATTTGCTAATTCTGAGGAAAGATACTGAATAAGAGAGATTAAATCTTCTGGAAGATTTTGGTTGCTAAGTTATTTTAAGCATTAAAAGTTCCTTTTATTTTATTTATTTATTTTTTTTTTTCAGTAGGAAAAGTGCATAATAGCTAATTAGGCCCTTAGGGATCAATTTTCAAAGCAGTGTGCAGGAGGTGTGAGCACAAACTTTATTTGTTAATGGGTTTTGTGAACATACCTCCTGTGATTTTTCAAAATGTAGCACGACAAAACAGCAATCTTATTGGAGAAGCACATTTAAATATATTGAATATGGTATCTTTTTCTTCAGGGCATTAGATAGATGACAAACGTGAGGTCCACAGAGTGTTTCTATGGCCATTATGTTTCACTTCCTCTAACCTGTAAGTGTAATGACATAATACAATATTCTTTGCTGCCCTATAGTAGGAGCCAATCCCACAGTCCTTACTCACCTCCTCTTTGCTTAAAGGAGGACAAGTAATGAAAGATTGAACCCTGATTTTGGTGATGGTATATATAAATATACATACATGTATTTCTAAATTTTAAAACATTTCATTGTAACATTGTAAAGATCATGCAAGGTATTTAGAATATTTAGAATTAATTAAAATTAAGCATATGATTCATATGAAGTCTGGACAGCAATATTTTAACTAATGCTCCATTTAAACTGGTGGGAAAGTTTTTTATTATTGCAAAGGAAAATGCAAAAAAACCTTTTATTTTCAATGTTAAATAAAAATAAATTCCTTAAAAACCTGGGAATGTTAAAGTATGTTAGCAGAATTACTTATTATCATCTACAGTAACGCTGGAGGGCATGGCTGAAAGAATGGATTCAAAAATAGGTGGATGCAACTGGAGACCAGGTAAAGTGGATTCAGGAGACACACGGCTTTACCTTAAACACACAGCACATTTGTTTGGGCGATATTCCAGTTCTGTTTAGAGAAATGGAGGTTCCTCATTTCCAGCCTGGTCAGAATGTAGGCAGATGAGCTCAGGTTTGTTTGCACCTTTATATGTCAATATACCTAAAGAGTTGAAATGAGGATCTGGATCCACGTGACCAGATGCTTCTAACACGTATGTACATCTGGGGGTACGTACATCAAATCCTGTGTGTATAAATGGAAACAAAATAAGTTTGTAATTAAGATAGTAAATACGTCTGCTGAACACCAAGCTAGTGTCTCACCAGGACAAGTTCTCTAGTCAGTCTTATACAGAGCTATTTGCTGATTATAAAACAATCTAGAGAAATCAGCTGCTTCTGTGTTTTTCAAACTCCAAACACATCTTTGTGATGTTCACAAAATAACAAACAATCACACAATTCCAACCCAGATTTTGATTTGAAATACTTGCAGCTTATATAAATGACAACAATTTCTGTCCTGAGTGGAAAAAAGATTTGCTGTCTTAAAAATTTCGTTGCTCAAGTGGCACCTATTATTTAGAAAACATTAGATTTCCCAGAGAATACAAAATATATTTAAAAATATGTGAGCATGGATAATCACTGTAGATTGGTGATTTTATTTCTTAATGTTACTGGACAGTTGCCTAAAGTGGCAAGTTTCATTACACTAGAATATAGATTTGACCTAAGTACGCAATTTTTTCCTTCAGTGCACATTTAATGGAATAGTACAATAGTCTCAGAATATTTATATTGTGGTACGCGATTGGAAAATTGATAATGTATATTTGTTGCAATTATATTGTTTTATTAGTGAATATTGCAATCCTGGACTTCAGGATGCCAATTTTGAATGTTTATATGTAGTGTCATATATATTTACATTTAGTTTAACAGATTATGAAAGTGCTAACAGAAAGGATCATTAACACTAACTCAAAAATGATGTGACTAAGTGCTTCATTTAAAATATTCTGCTTACAAACACAACTTTGTATCTCACAAATCTCCTACATTTCCAATAAAGTTTAGTTAGGCTGTCAATTGTGATACTGACACCATAAAATCATGAGGCAGGGCTGTACTCCAGTTTATCAGAGATTCTATGATGAGTAAAGATTACTCAAGCTCCAATATTACCTGTTATCTGAATAAATACATTTATTTTTAGCTATATGTTTTTGTATTTTGGTAAATTCCATATATAATCTTACCATTAATTTTTTGTTAGTTCTTTGGTAAATTCCATATGTAATCTTATTAATTTTTTGTTAATTCTTTACCACCCTAACCCCTTGACTGCAGGCACTGATAGACAATCCCATCTTTTAGGTATCACATGCACAGACTATAGTTGTTGAAATATCTAGAATTATGGAAGCAGCCACTATGGAATAGTTATATATCTTCCATGTGAGGACTCCTATTTCAAAATGAGAGTCATATTTTTCCTATTGTAACTACCGATATTGTACATATTAAGCTAGACTACTAGCAGCTATTGTCCTCCAAAAATAAGAGTTCTTACAGGGGTTGTTCTTTCAGTAATGGTATTGCATTTTTTTTTTTTCCATATCTTTGTTTGGAACATTTGCACCATAAAGACAAACACTGAAAAATGCAGAACAGTACTTTCCTCTCTATCTGTGTTTCTGTTAGACAAGGTTACCAGAGTTTCTACTCTTTTCATGCAATTCAGCTGAGTTTGGAAATGCATACTTAAATTTAATAGAAACAAAAAGATTTAAATAGTTGAAGCACTTTGCCAACAGACACCTGATATGGGTAATACTTTATTTTTCCTTTCTGCAAAAGTGAGGTGATTATTTCTCCCTTTTCTGTGCAGATTGTGTGTAGCTTCAGGGCAGACAGTGTCTCTTACCAACTCTTTACAGTGCCCAATAGCATGACCCTCACCCCTTCTCAGTCCTGATTGCTAGTGATAATCCTATTGCGTAGATTGATTTTTTTTTAAAATTTAGTTTAGCCAAAACTTGAAAAAAATCTCTCAACACCTGCATGTCTTGCTCCTTACTGACTTCTTTGTAAGACATTTTCAGCAACATTCAGTCTTAATCTGGATGTCATGTGTGAGACAATTTCTATATTTTCCTGTCTGTATCGCACTATGACACAGAAAATCTATTCCAGGTTCATTATTGTTTCTTTCCTATCACAAACATCATTCTCCCCATTCTCCCTTCAGTCATTTCTACTTTACTTCTCACTTTCTTAAAGCTAGCAGCTGCATCACTTACCATACTGTCCTTCCACCTACGCACTCTTTTTCCATTCTGCTGTTCCCTTGTGTCCATCCATACTAGTTGGATGGACATCCAACATTCCAGGTTGTCTGCTTTCTACCCTGCTGAAGGTGCCAACATCACATCTTCTTTTCCCAGCATTTTATTTTTTATTTATTTATTTTTCTACCTGACCAGGTATGCCAGAAGGGCCCTTCAGCAAAACTCATCCTTTCCTACCACCTTTGCCACCTGCCGGGGTGAGCAGGGTTTCATACTGTGCTTACTAAGAACTAATTGTTTATAATTAGGTAGTCTAACCAAGTTTTTAAAGACTTTTGTTAGCCTCATAGAATTTCTCACATGACCTCTATATCCTAAAGGGATCATAATTTCCTAAAGTGACAATCAAGCTTCCTGTACCTCTTTGAAGTACTCTTTACAATGATTCTTGAAGTTCCCACTTTGTCTTGCAAACATAAGTGCATTAGGAAATGCTGATAAGTGCACTCAGATCTTGTCTTATGGTACCCATGTGTAAATGCTGCGACTATATATGACAAGAACAGCTGCAGTGACAGCCTTACTAGGCTGTAGCTAACACAGAAATCTTGGTATCTTTCAAAAGAATAACTATATTGAAATGAGCATTAAGATGTAAGAAATGCTAGTCAAGATTATAAATTTTCACAGCATGAACAGCTGAAAGTTGAGGTCAGATATATCCTCCTAAATCAAGTTGGCTTATTATAGCAACACTGTGAGTTTGGCCTAATGTTTATTTATTACTAATGTTTGGGACAAATGGGACCCAGAAGCATTAATTTGTGATGTATTTTAGTGACTGTAGCACCTTGGTGCTGATATGTATTGGTTATTTTGCCCTTCTAGGAAGACATCTTTAATCAATTAATCACCTAGCTAAGATATTACTACATAAATTACAATCATATTTGAATGAAATCCGGTAATTAGCATAGATGAAAAGTGCATTTTTGTTTAGTGACTGCAGATATAAAATTTATAGAAATGGTACTAATGCATTTCTCTCATTACAGGGTTCTATGGTACATACAAATAGCAATAAAGTCAAACAAATATCATAAATAAAATAGTCAAAATTAGGTGAAATTTTTCCTGTGCCAACTCCTCATATTTGTTTGTTGAGTACTGTGTATCCTGAATCTCAACATACATTTCTCAAATAGACTTCTCAGCAATAAAGATATTATCTAGTTGAGAGACTGAAGAGAGTGTTAGCAAAGAAAGTTTTCTTCACAACAGGTGCCCTCTTGTTCTCCAGTTACTTAATTTAGAGCTGGCAAGTTCCATTCTTCAGAATATTTTTGCCTCCTGGAGGCATCCTCAACAGCACAAAGATGCTCTTTAGAGGACGATAAATTCTTCAAAAGAGCAATTTTTTTATTTTTTATTTTTTTTTTAAAGTAACGAAGAAAGAGGTGTGGGGTTGAATGACTTGAGAAAAATGTGCATGAATCAAGACTTAGGCCATCCCGGTTCATGCTTAAATTTACAGAGTACAAGGATGGGTTCATTTTCCAAAAGATAGTCCCCAAGATGACATACTGCTCTTGTTGCAGTACAGTAGCTGCCATATTGGTTGCCAGAGGGATGGGACAGACATATTACATTTTAGATTGCTCTGGCTCCATATAGAAATTTGAGCTCTAAAATAGTGAATTGACAAAAATGGCATGAAGTCCTGATGTCTTCACCTGGAAGGATGCAGATAATTGATTTGGACTGAGTTGTTGGAAGCTTATCATCTCAGTGCATTTTACAGGGAAATTAATATGCAGACAGAAATCTATGTATCCTGACAAAACCATGCAGTTTTATAATACATTGAGTACATATTGAAGCATTTATAAGGAAGCTTGCAAGCAGGAAATATATTGTATATGACTAAGATGTTCTAAGGACTAGCAAGTCATACATTTTACAGGCATACAAACGAGCATACATGCACATGTATTCAAAGATAAAAACCCGGTCAAGTTTGATATAAGTTATTAGATAAGATCCGTATGCTGAACACCATGTCCCACTTGTAACTCTTAAAATAGGAACTGAAGAAGAGCACTGCTTTTAAAGAGTTTAGAAGTAATTTTCAACCATAAGGTATCAATTATAAATAAATTGATTCAGACCTTGATGTACAAAACCCAAACAATTTCTAGTCAAAGGAATAGTGCATTGGAGAGTCCAGTCTCAGACTAACTCTATGTCAGCACAGCCTTGTCCTTTGTATAGTCATTTTGCAGTCTAGACAAGAAACTACTCTGTCTGTGATGGAAAACCTGGCTCGAAAACTTCTTGGATTTAGTGTATCTAGACAAAGAAGTCATGCACAAGCACAAATTGAAATGAAATACCTTTTACCAATACCTTTCAGTGGAAAGGTTTCACATTAGCCAAATACACCTCATAGAGAATTAAGTTTCAAATAAAGCTGGTTATCATTGACAGATTTAATTAGAAAGTTAATAATGAAAATGTCCGTGTATGGTCATAATGCGAGAGAAGGAGGAGTGTGTCATGCTTTTCAAACAGCTGTTTTCTTTCAAGTGTCAAAGGATGTATCTCAGTCCTGAGTCCAAACATTTGGACAGTGGCAGTACAGGTGCAGAGTGGCTACCTCATGGTTTGGTTCACAACTGGCCACTGACCCTGAACAGTAAGACAGGGAGACAACGTAAACAGCTATGGAGTTTTAACCTCATTTAACACAACACACATTTGGTTTGCACAAATTTGTTTGGAACGTAGGAAAGACAAAGAGCAATCTGTTAGCTGGTCTTGGATTTTTGAAAAGTCATTGCAAGCAAGCATTCGGACTACTGCAGAATAAAATGGGTATGAGATCAGACTCAGATCTTGTAACTACCAGTCTTTATAGAAATTACTCCTTGGATTAATATGAGTAACTAAAAATTTCCTTGCTTTGTTGTAGGGCAAAGTAAAGTATAATTATTAGAATATTGTCATTACTGCTGTACCGATGTGATTAATCTGCAGCTAAAGACTTGGAGAATGCAGTTAGATAAGTCTTTCTTTTCTCACATTTGAATCAGGAAAGCATTGTCAAACGCCTTCAGACTGCGTAGGGGATAAAAGGCAATGATGGTTTGAAGCTATGTCATGCTAAGTAAACACCCACATGATAGTATGTATGAGAAATATCCTACAAGGAGTTCTGGAAATCTTGAGAATATTTTAGTAGAACTCCTGCAGCTCTGTGTATGACAAGATCAAAACCAGGATACCTGTCACAGGTTATGTCTTTATAGCAAAGACTGCGATACAGAGAAGAACTACCTGAGTCACATGTGAACAATTTATGCTAGGTACTGGTAACGGCTACGGCCAGAGTGCCATGGAGTTTAGCACAGACTCATTACTTTTTAAGAATCACAGAATCACAGAATTTCTAGGTTGGAAGAGACCTCAAGATCATCAAGTCCAACCTCTGACCTAACACTAACAGTCCCCACTAAACCATATCCCTAAGCTCTAAATATTGTTACACTGAGAACATCATCAGTATTTCAAATAATGATTTCAAAGCTAGTTCAAATGTCCCTCACTACATCAGACACAATCAAAGAATATACATTGAAAACAAGCAAACAAGTAAACACAGAAATAAGGATATTTTTTTATCAGCCCCGAGGAGAGGATCTGAAAGAAAGAGATGGACTTCCAAGCACACAATGAAAAAACCCACTGACTTCATTTGGGTTGTTCCAGAAATGTCTAGCTTAAGCCAGATCAGAATCCAGCCCTTTTTTTCAGACATATATTCAACAGAAAAACAGATTTTAAAAAATCACAGCAGTGATTGAAAGTGGGATGTTTGCTACTGGGAAAGCTACAAACCAGCAAACTATTTTTATAGTGCCTAGACTTGAAAACCTTAATATCTTCCAACATTTTTACTAGGGTTCACCATGTAGGAAAAATCCTCTTAGGGGAATCCATACGATTTTGCAATCCACAGCATTATATTGTTCCCTTTTCAGTCTGTTTAGTGATGCATTCATCAAGGTTTTTAGGTGCTGAGATTTTTGTGCAACCTAGATAATTTTGTGAAAAAGTGTTTTTGGATATACACAGCATAATTTGTGTGAACAGGAGGGTATGGGAAAAAGTCTGTAGTTATGAAAAATTTGTGGCTTGAAAAAATATAGTAAAAAAAACAGCCATGTCACTTCCTGGATTTGTGTTTGATATGCAATTTACAGTGCCAGATCATCCTTTGGTTTTCCTATAAAAGAAAAAAGTAGATATGATTAAGAATATGCATGGTATCAGCGTTAATGTAAGAACAAGTTCAGTGGTTCTGGATCAGGAAATGAGATTATAATAAACTCAGTGTGATTTCATTGAGGTAAAAGAAATTTAAACTTGATAACTATTCATAAGAAGAATAGGTACTATGTTAGCATTCTGTTTCCCTGGAGGTGAAAGAGCCTTGACAGGGCTGTTCCTCTCATTAAAAGGCTGACATGACTTTGTCCTATAGGATTTGCTGGCTACACTAGAAAATTTCCAGTCATCTGACACACGTGTTCTTCTATTCCTAATGGATGAACAAGTCTAATTCAGTATATACATATACAATTAAATCCCTCCATGGCTCTGTTAAAGTGGAAGCTTGCTAAACTGTTTTTAAAAAGAGATTTAAATCTGTTGGGCATAGGACCTTATAATTCAAGTTACCTATTACTGACGGGAGATGTCAAGATACTCAGTTAGTTTGAAAAAGGGAGCCACTACAGGAGAATCGCACACATTGGGCCAGATGTGAATACACTGTAATTGTACCAAGTCCATTTATTATTGAATGGTTTCTAAATTATTTGATGAAGCTGTTGCAAATTAGATTCTATCTAGACTTGACGGTTAAAAATATTTCTAATTATTTAATTCAATTTTACTCATTTTTTCCAATGAGATAAGACCTATATTAACCTTAAAAACTGAGGTATTAAAATACTGAGTGAATTTATACATAGGTTTGTGGACAGATATTGCTGTATCTAATATTAATTAATTTGGAATGGTGATCAGTATGATGTATATTACAGTTTAAAAATAATTATCAGAACATTCAATTTTAATTCATATCTATGCAAGAAATTCTTTCAACCTTAAAATATGTGTTAAAAGTCAATATTAGTGTAAATAAAAAAAACAGTAATTTCCTTGCCAATTTTATATTTCTCTGCTCCCAGATATGGCCTTTCCACAGCTCAAAGCAATTTCTTGGGAGAGTAGCATTTGGCATACACAACATGAAAAATGTTTTCTAGATGATCATCTACTCTAAACAGATGAACAAAGAAAAAAAAAATTCCAAGCATTTTGACAAAAAAAAAAAAAAAAAAAAAAAAAAAAAAAAAAATTAAAACAGGTTATAAAAAAAAAAAAAAAAAAAAAAAAAAGAGAAACAAAATGAAGACAGGATATAATTAGAAGGGTATGAAGGGTATCTCTGCAAAATGTGAATGCTTTCCAATGTGTAGCTTCTGGGAAGTCTTCTACAGTGAACTTTAGTTACATATTTCCAGTTTTAATAGCCATCTACTAAAATTCCAAGGACACAGTAGAGGTGGGTGCTTTGGCAGCTGAGCTATGGCTCTTTTCATGCCTGTTTTCCTCTTTCCACTTGTGCCCCTTGTGCCCCTGCACTCTTCCCCCATAGAGAATTCTCAAGCACAACGCTGGCAACAGGGAACACTGACACTGGCATTTGCTAGGTATTCTCCAATTCAACACCATTTCCACTAGTTGTCTTCAAATATATATACAGTGCAGTGGGAATTTTGTCTCCAGAGTTTTGGACTGAAAGCCTGAATTGAACATTGACTGAAATTTTAATTCCACAAATACACAGCAGAAGGAACATTGCATAGGAAAATTGCATATTTCAAGTTTATAAATTATATAACCATGTTTTTGAGAGAGAGTTATAATCTCTCCAAACATTAAAGCTTAGAGCTGAAGTTTAAGGTACCATAGAATGTGGGGGCAGCAAACAATTCCAGAGGCTGTAGGGAAGCAAAATATATATGAAAGTATATACAAATATATACATATATATTTATAATATATATAAAATATATATATTATAATATATATATTTTGAAAGTTGTTTAAGGATGGTTGTTATTTTATTTTTGCTTTCTCCTCTCCATTTACCTTCCTCTTCTCTTTTATGTTAACATTATTTAGCACTTTTGTGGAAAACTAACTTTCAAGTACTAACTTCTCACCTCCTCCTCTTCCTCATCTGTCTTCTGTTTAATCTTTCTTCCCTATTTCTGCTGTAACTATAAAGACACTTTACTCTCTGGTTCTACTTGTGCTAGCAATGCTTATGACAACGTGTTCTTTTGAGTGTCATTCATGAATAGCAGAAGTGTTTTTCTCTAGTGAATGGTTAAAGGTTCAATCCGGATCTTGCAAATAGTTGGTTATTATTGTCATTGGTATTAGTTATTACTGGGTAATGTGTGGAGTCCATTTAAGTCAACAGAGTTCCAGCAAATACCAAAATATTGTAGCAAAGTTCAGGGACAAAAGGGCACTGGAAGGAAATGTGTTTTCTTGTTCACCTTTTTCTACTTTATTCCTATCAGTGCTGCCCTTTTTGCAGCAGCACCCTGAATCAGATCTACAGCATTCCCCTCTCGTGATTTCACCACAAGATTACATTGCCTTTTACAATATGAAACTTCCTGTTAGGAGAGATGTTCCTCTTCCCCTAGGGATACTAGAGGATAAATATGTTATCCAAGAAAGTAAATTTCAGGTCACACTTAGACCTAGTCCATAACAGAATGATTCATTTTACTGTATCTACCCTGTTAATATTTTTCATGTCTTCCTTAGAATAAATTGCTTGGTTTTGTTTGTTTGTTTGATTTTTATTTTTATATTCCCCAATCCAAGAGTTCACGGTATATGAATTGCTTAATGTGTTTTATTCAGAAATTTCAAAGTCATATACTAATCCTAACACTTAGATATTGTGTGAACATTTTTTTAAGCATAAGTTAGACAAGAAACCTTTTTTATTATAGGTTGAGAAAACAGCATTCTTTTTAAAGATTAAATATTTTCAGAACTATTTTTCCTTCCAGAATATTTCTGTTTCAATGGGACGATTTCTGTTTTCAGTATCTGATTTTTCTTACTTCATTCTAATAGGGATGCAGAGATTTTAAACTTGATATTGCGAAGTCCATTTGTTACCCTAGACTTTCAGAAGCAGGACTAACTCATTTTAAATCATCACAACTCCTTCTGCATAGCTCCAACACCTTAAAAATATTTGTTTGTGTCCATCATAAAAAGAAGAATTCATTATACCTCTGTCAGAAAGAAAATTATGAAGAGCTAAAGAAAATTTCATTCTTTCTATCTTATTTACTGACATGAAATAGGATATCTAAGGTCTCCAAACTACTCTGGGATGCCCAATATTTTTGGGTTTTCCAGAATTAGAAGAATCCGTTATTAATGAGTAGGGAAACTAGAAATGTTGAAACCTAGGGTTCCAGAAATTTGATCAACTGCTTCAACATTTCGGGTATGTGTTCAAACTGTATTAAAAAATAATAATAACAACAACAGAGAGTTTAAGTTCATAATTCCTATTGCATTTAATATTTGCAAAGGTACTATGAAAGTTAAGTTGTAATGCTTTGACACTGCTGAGCATGTTGTCTCCTAAGGGCAGCAAAAAAAAAAAAAAAAAAAAAAAAAAAAAAAAAAACTAACTGCATGGGCTACATTTATACAGGCAAACTTTTCCTGTCAAGAGAAAAATTAATCTGTATGCACTTGGTATGCCTTTGGCCATAGGTCACTAACATAAATGCAAACTTTGTTCATGCAACAGGTACATTCCTGCCCAGACTAGAGATATGTGTTCATAAAATAGTGTCTAGGCCCAAATCTCAGGCACAGGATATATAGGGGAATATAATATAGGGGAACACATTCTACTGAAGAACAGGCTTCCCCTGAAACAATTCTCCAGCCTGGTGGTCAGGCCTTTGCAGTAGTCTCAATAGGAAACAGCAGTAGCAGAAAATCATGAAAGGCCTTTAGAAAGGCATTTAGAAATTTAGATAGGAAGTGGAGATAGGTAGGAAATCAAAATGTTTTGTCTTCCAACTTTTTGGCCACCAGGTCTGGTATGCTTCTGAAATGTGCATAGCCATGTCAGCTAGAAATTAAACTGTATATAATAATTTAGATTTTTAAATATTCAGAAATATTTTAAAGATGGCATTTGCTACTGCTGGATTTTATTGTTGGTATTGTTGAGTCTTTTTCTGAACATACCTATATATATTACAAAATACGACCTTTTTCCCTCTTAAAAAAAAAAAAAAAAAAAAAAAAAGTTGGTCAATGTATAGAAAATATAAGGAGAAATGAGAAGCCATTAGATTCCTCAATTTTTTTAATTTTGTTACAAAAATTACAATTTGAAATTTATTAACAAATTCAGTATTTTCATGCACCACATGAAATATTTTTTTACTTTATTGTCAGAATTTTAGACCTTATGTATGTATTTCAAGACAAGTGAGGAGTTTGTGCAGTAGCACATAGGCCAAATTGGTACTGATATCCATGGCTGTGTTTCTTCTGGGGCTGTGATGTCAAACTTCAAACAAGTCTGAATAAGAGAATCAATTAAAACAAGTTAGAACACAATAATTTCAAAGCCAATCTCATAGTTTTTATATTTTTTAAATAAAACTTACCCTTTTGATGTCTTCCCAAACTAGACCTCAGAGGCCTCTAAGAGAAGGAGAATCATGTTCTCCTCATTAACATTCATTAAGCGTCACTTATTAAAAAACCTAGCTTGTTAATAATACCCAGCAGTTGACTGTACTAATATAAAAATCTTGCATTTATGTAGTTTCAGTGTAGCAGACTCAGATGCCTTGGACAGCATATTCCCTCAATATCCTCATAGAGATTTCTAGAGGAATAGTATCAATTATTTTCATGTAATATCCCTATATCACATTTTTCTCGCTGTAAAATGGCCAGACTAGATCCTGAAAGATGTGAAAGTCCCCACTGGCTTCATTAGATACTGAAAGAGCCCCACTGCTTGCAATATGGAATATATGTATCCCATCTTTAAACTATGGAGTTCATCTCTCCCATTGTTCGGAATACAAACCATTTTGGGACCACTTTGGGTCACAAGGTGAATTTGCAGGAGATCACTAGGAATCAACATCAAACAAAGTGGATTATCAAAGAGTTTCTACTAGATATGTGACCTCATAGATGGTGAAGGACAAGTAACATGATGAACAGTATCTTCTGCCACTGATGGGCACTGTCACAATGCTACTCTGCTGTATTGGCACAGTATAAAGGCTACAACATTCCCATTCCATTTTCCTTTTCTAGTAGAACAGCTGTCAGGGTGAAAATGGTCAATCCAGTTTCATATTGTGCCTGAGAGCCTTGATGTTGCTGCATCACTTGTGTGCCTGTCCTGACCTCCAAGCCTCTGCCTCGCAGTGTTTCATGATAGGCCTAAGCTCTTGCATATGGAAAGAGAGTTTATAGGGAACTGCCTGTGTTTAAAGCTCTTTCTCCATATAAAACGGTGCAGCTCATTTCTTCACTGCTTGAAGGGCACTGCAGACTTGATTCAGATTCAAAAAGCCAGCAAAGTCCTTCTTGTGACTTTAGAAAAGTATCTGCAGTTGGTGATGTATGTATTGTCATAACTGTCAGACAGTCTAAGGTGTCTTCCTTTGTATGTAAGCTAGGCAAATATTGGCTGTGTCCTTTGCAGCAGTGGAATGGGCAATGTTATGCGCCCAGGAGCTTGGTTTTGGGAGCACAAAAAAAAAAAAAAAAAAAAAAAAGTTATTAGGAGCAGTTTTTTAGGGTACTTGCCATTAATAGGGTTCTTTGGCTGTCAAGTGGCAATTTCAATATACTTGTGTGTTACATGAAACATTTGACATGGGGAAAAAGGTATCATTCATAAAAATGCAAAAATTTGGCAGGAATTAAAAAAAGAAAAAAGGAAAGAAAGGAAAAGATAAGGTAAAAGAGAAGAAAAGAAATCTATATCCAGAAATATTTTCAGCATAGTCAATCTACTGGAATCTTTCAACTGGAATCTTTCATAGTCTCCATTTAATAATATCTGGTTATATCAACTTCTTGTATACTAGTGACTATGATATTTCAAACTATTAAAATGATGCATTTTATAGGTTTTGTAGTTGACTGATTAAAATGAAGCATTTTACAGGTTTTGAAGCTGACTGATTATAAATGAAGAATAGTTGTGTTAAGGAGGTTTTGAATCTCAGTCACTATGGAAGTCTTCAAAATAGATTGTCAGGTAAATGGAAACAGCAGTAATGCATCTCTCAAGGAGAAATTTCTCTTTAAGTGAGTGGGCATTTCAGAAGTATATTGAGGAGGGAATAGCTCTGAGAGTGACTTTTCTTATATCTTCTTTAATTTAGATTATATGTTGAGTCAACTGTCCAATAATACAGAGATGATGACCATGTACAAAGACTCTCAGGCAGGCTGTAACTGAGATAGATGCAGTACTTTGTCTCATTCACTTTGTTCCATGAATGAAAAATAATGCACACGTATCTACACTTCAGTTTACGTATATTTATGTTTTCAAATGTACTTCCACACAGAAGGTATGTATACTTGTAACATATATACTTAGATGTGCATTTATATATAAACAAGGTGTGGGTATGGACGGGTGCATAGAGAAGAAGAGACCCTGTATATGGATCACATGCTTGCCTATACATTTTAAGTTCTATTTCTTTGAAATGAAACCTGCCAATTTTGCATGTATAGTTAAATATATATCCTATCTGAACACAGTAATTGCCTTCATATATTGTTCATAATTTCTTATATGAAAAAATATCTATGTAAACATATTGCAGAGAGACAATAAGCATTTTTGACACTGAAAAATAGAAATTTTAAAAACAAAGTTTTAATTTTGCTTGTGTATTTTTTCTTTTTCTTTTCTTTTTTTTTTTTTTAGATGATGAGGGAGCAGCATATACAGAAATATTTTTATGAAACAGGAGTAGTTTTTCTAAATAATGAAAATACTTTAAACTAGAAACAGTCTTTCAGTAATGGTGAATTGTTTGATTGTTATGCTATGCTTCTTAATGTAGAACTTTTTCCACAGTAAAAGGTTAATTAGTTGGGAAATGAAATACAGAAAACTATCATGAATGAGATGGTATTAACTCTTCTTTTTTTTTTGTGCATCTCCCTGTCTTTATCTAGAATATAGACTCAAAAAGGGCAAAGGTGCCTCTGTAATTGGACATTCCTTAGTGAATTTCACTGTCTTGATTCATACACACAGTTGGAAGTAAATGGATTTCATTTTCCTATAGAATATTACAAGCTTCAGTGGGTCCTTGGTTTATTTTATTTTTTATTTTTTACAAGAAAAGAACAAGTACTCTCCAGTTAACTTTTCTGAAGTTGTTTGATAGGAATGTGTGGGTGTAAATCACAGACTTTTCTGGCTGTTCTGCTGTAGGTTTTACTGAGAGAGTACTTTCTCACTCCACTAACTCCATCACATGGGAACTGATCAGAGGGGAGCAGGTAATTCATGTTAAAACATCTACATTGGTACTGTATCAATGCCACTGTAGTCCTTGGAAAATCCAATATGTAGCCACTTCCTGTATGTGTTCTGTATAAAGTGAAGTTTCATCACCTTGCCTCATGCCACTAAGCTGGGACATATCTCTATTAAATGTAATGAAAATGATGAAATCATTGGAAGATGCAGAGCTGCCAAGCACTTACATAACAGCATCCGTATGTACGGATGTATCGGTATACAAATATATAAAACAGACAAACATGCTTGCACAAATATATCCCATATATTTAGTTTTCTGTCTTAAAATGCCGTGTCTTCATCCCTTATTCTTATCCAATTCATTTCACTTCTCTCCAATTTTCTCTAGTTTTTGCCCCCATCATCACTATTCCCTGGAAGAAACAAAACGTTATACAAGAGCAACTCTGAATTTTAGGTATGCGTTAGACAATTTGACAATTTTTAACTCTTATGCACGTCTTTCTTAATATTTTCAAGTCCTGGCTTCCAAGAGTTATTTTCATCCAGCAGAGAAGCAGAAATAGGACTATACTTAATCACAATTCAGACTGAATTTTGAATATTGAATGCTAATAATTAAATCTTCGAAGCAGTTTATGGAACTAGTAATAATTGTAGGAATTAATTTGTGAATTTCTTTAATTAAAAGCAATTTTGGCAAATTATAACTTGCTTCCCAGTTTAAGAATAGATTTTAAAACAGGGTTTTATATGACTGTTCAACACATCAAGCCCTTCAGATTCCTCAGACCATATATGCCTGCTAAATTTTATTGTGGCAAGATCATTTTTAGTTAAACTGTAATATATTCTGCACTTACATATTTTTGTAGTATAGCCCCAGCCAGCAGATCAGCACTGCACGGCTGCTCACTCGCTCTCCCCAGGTAGGAGGGGGGAAGAATCAGAAAGGTAAAAGTAGGAGAACTCCTGGGTTGAGACAAAAACTTTTCACAAGGTAAAGCAAAAGCCACATGCACAAGCAAGGCAGAAGAAGGAATTCCTTTGCTGCTTCCCTCCGGCAGGCGGCTGTCAGCCACTTCCCAGAAAGCAGGGCTCAGCATGCAGGACGGTTCCTCAGGAAGACAAACATCATCACTCCAAACGTCCCCCCTTCCTCCTCCTTTACCCAGCTTTTATTGTTCAGCACAATGCCACGTAGAGTAGGACATCCCTTTGGGCAGCCCAGGCCAGCTGTCCTGGCTGTGTCCCCTCCCAGCTCCTGGTGTACCCCCAGCCCCCTTGCTGGCAGGGCAGCACCAGTAGCTGGGACATCCTTGGCTGTGCGTGAGGACTGCTCTGACCCAACTGAAACATTGGTGGGTTAACACCACTGTTTTCATCAAAAATCCAAAACACAGCATCATGCAAGCCTCAACAAAGAAAATTAACTCTATCCCAGCCAAAACCATGACATATATATATTCTAAGTTGTAAGCACATACAAGACCAGGTTGGATGGGGCTTTGAGCAACCCGGTCTGGTGAGAGGTGTCCCTGCCCATGGCAGGGGGGTTGGAACTGGGTGGTCTTTAAGATCCCTTCCAACCCAAACCATTCTGTGATTCCATGATAAGTTACAGGGAGATAGGCAGAAGCAATTAGGCATGTCTTATCATCATCTCTTTCTGACCTATTTGGAGCAAATCAAAATTTCACTCTAAGAGCAGCCTTGGAAAGGAATTTTTAGTTTGTGTGCTTGCTTTTCAGATATCTAAGTGAAAATGTACAGTGCAATGAAAAGTTCAAGCCAGTAGCATGCATATATTTTTGTGAAGTGCATCTTGGACTATTCAAGGCACATGATATTCCTGTTACTTTAGGATACATCCTAAAGAAACACTAACCAGTAATTCTAAAAATGCTGTGTTAAAAACTGAACCCAGGAGGGAAGTATAACCCCTGATTTGACATTATTTCTTTTTATTTTTCAAAAAAGAACATTTCAGTCTGGAATATAATGAACTTGCAAAATTAGCCCAAATTCATTCAAACTCTCTGCTGTGTAATTTTGATGTGTATGTGTACAGGAAAGCAGGAAATGTTCTTGAGCTTGTTATCAAGTGAGACAAGGTTAATTAGTGACTAGAATAGCTTCAGCATTTATTTCACTCCATTATATTTTACCACCTGTTCTTTTTACTTCCAATAAAATATTTTCCAGTTTTAAGATAAGAAAGGAGAAAATGTTGTTTTTCACATTTTAAGTAACTAATGAATGTATGTTTAACATACAGGTGGTTTTATTTTTTAGGTTTAATGCATATTTAGACTTTTAAGTTCACAATTGCACAATGATTGATTTTTCAAAGCTTCAGCACCCAAAATTACAACTAGATTATCAAAAAAACTCTACACTAAGCATCACTTAGTATAGCAAGGATTCTCAAAGGTCTCAAAATGTAGTGTCTCAGTACTTTGAAAAATAATACTGTTTATTTGATATTCAAATGAGGAATGTACAGCACTGGGTCATCACTCGTTTCATAGATGGAGTGTATGAAAATGTTTTCTTCCTGAAGGAAAAAACTATAATATTTAATTAAGAACCAGCTGAGAGTTAAATTTTGATCATAGTTCTATCTCTTCAAGTCCACTGAAGACTGTGAGTTTCATGTTTTTTCATAGTCTTATATAGTCTAGAACAATATAGTGTCATTTCAGGTTTTTTTTTTTTTTTTTTTTTTTTTTTTTACTTTCCTGTGGTTGCAGGGAACTGAGTTCCACTTGCCACAGAGATTCCCACACAAATTAAAATTCTGTCTTTGCTTGTGTCACAAGGAAATAGTCTATTTATAGATTTTAGGGGTTATTTATAGTACACATTCAAGCCAGCTTCCAGATTTCAGGTAGAGCAAGAGAAATGAAGAAAGCTATCAGTGACTTCATATTTCAATCTTTCTGTCTACATTTTCTGCTTTGTATATACCTGCATAATGCATTACTTCACATTTTTCAAAAATAAAAGTGAACCATGATTTTTTTTTCAAAAAATAAAATGCAGTACAGCTCTTTCACCTTGGTGATGATGAGCAATGTTTAAAAACATCAGGATAAATAGACAAGATGCTATCTTACTGCAATAAAATCTTAGAGAGAAAAGCTTTTGAAAAACAGTGTTTTTTTGCTTTTTCTCTCCTTCTCTCCTTCTCTCCTTCTCTCCATGTTGAGAAAAGCAGAGATTTCTTACTGCCTTTGGAAGAAAGTAGTTGTCTTGCTGCAGGCACAGAACCCCACAGATAGGTATACACTGTAAACCCAAGTCTGTGTTTGACAGCAAACTCTTTTCATGTCTGAACTGGATGCAAACCTGGAATTAGATAGAGTAGGGGAGCTCAGCAGCAAAGCAGGCAAGAAACTGGGGAGACAAATCCTGGATCTCACTTAAAACAGGCCTACCGTCATCCCTGTGTAATCTGGCCTCTTGCTACAATGGTGCTGCAATGCTGAAACAGAGCGTGCAAGTCAGGTGCAGAATTATGGCCGAGTTCTGAAGTTACATATGGTAGGTTCTTAGGGGGATGGGCACACAACTTGCAGTCTAGCTTTCCTTTACATGGTACAGCAATGCTCCATGATGTGATAGGTCCCCAGTAACTCCTGAGACATGCTCCAAACCAGGCAAGACCAAGTCAGTTGCAAAAGGAGCATTAGCCCTTGCTGACTCCTCATCTGACGTGCTGCAGATGCAGGTGCAGCTAGTCGGTGCTTGGTGTCCAACAGAGATGGTGGATGGTGCAGGTGCCCACAGCCACAGGTACTCTTTCGCTGCACCTCAACGTTAGTGGTTGAGTTGCAATTATTGTATAAATATGTAGAAATAACCTTTGCTATCTAGAGAACTGAATTATTTCTTTAAGTTTGTCATCTAAAGGGAGAATGACTTGCCCAAACTTTTGCACTCACCTGCTGTTAATTAATAAAATCTGACCTTTAAAGAAGTTTACAGTGGTTTATTTTTTTGTTAGTCATAGCATTGGACAAGCATTGTCATCATTCCTAACAGAGTGGGGCCAGACTGCTGTTCCCAGCAGGACTATTGCACATACACTTTGCTCCTCAAAGGCACTTGGCTAATGAACACATTTAAACAACACTATTGTTCAGTTGTTCGATTAAGTGACTTATAAAAATTAGGAGGTGGTTCCCACTACCTCTTTTACTGTAGTCCTAAAAATCAATTAGATTTTTGACTTCCACCCCCATTCTACTTTGATTTGGTTCAAAGGAAGAAATAAGGCCCTGAATCTCCTGTGAGGAATGAACGGGCTAAGTAAATGTAAACACCATTGACTGTTGCTTTGAAGGTGTTTTTATTACACAGCAATGTAATATGACTTTATAGAGCTTTCTGTGTTTATTTTTACACAAGAAAAGAGAATGAAATCTTACATATAATGTTTGTGTGCACCCAGTTTTCTATATATGCGAATTTGGAGTCCAAAGTGCAGAATTTATTTCAAAATAAAAATCACCATTTGTGTTGTAACTTGAATTTTGAGTATTTCAAACTGTTAAGCAAGTAGCTGCTTAACAGTATTTAGTATTTAGTCTCTATGAGTACATATGCACAGTCTAGCTAATGCTAAATGCTGACGTCTTATTTCTTTTTTTTGGGAATCATACAAATAATTTAGGTTGGAAGGGATCTCAAGGTCATGTAGTCCAACTTTTCAGATGAAGGCTTCAGTTTATTGTTGTTATTTGCAGTGATTCAACAGCTCTCATCCACCCATGGAGGGATAGACTTTCTCCCCAAAACTGGAAAAAAAAAAAAAAAAAAAAAAAAAGAGTGCTTTATCTCAATTTGAAACCTATCCCGTTTTAAAATCTTTGTCAAAACTAAATTTAAACCTAGATGTATATGTGAAAGCCTGATTTAGATATTTTCAAATAATAGGGATTTACTTGAGACTGCTGAGGTGGTTAATCTACTTACACTGGGTTTTGGAGCTAAGCTTTTCTGTTCTTACCAGCCTGACTTTCTTTTTCTGGTACACTCTTAATAAATATTACATCTACTATTCAAGACTTCAGATAAGTGGCTTTCCCTGTAAAGAAAGTTAATAAATAAAAATTAAACTGCAGTATTCAATCTTTCATAGGACGTCCTTTATACACATTGACCACCAATGGCTCTGTCTACATGTTCCTCACAGACTTAAACGATAAGGGCCATTACCAGAACAGACCCAAAAGTTTGGATCAAAGCAGAAAAAGGACTCTCAAAACACATTATACATGTTCACACACATTAAATTACTACAGAAACTCCTGGTATACAACACTCATTTCACTCATTTCCTCTCTGTAGCCAAACATGAAGTATAACCAGAGTGGAACAGTTATGAAAGCTACCTGAAAGTACAAAGTCTAAGCAACATATACCAAGGTAGTGTTAGTGCTGTGTTCAGTGATCATTATGCCTGACATTTAAGCAGTACTGTTTCTCCTCAACAATGAAAGGAGAGATCAATTGCAGCCCTGGAACTGTCAGCTCATCTTGTTGCTATGGATGACAACCACAAATTACTTTTCTCCATTCACTCTCCTACACATTTCTATCTTCCAACTAGTTTGTTCTTCATCAGTCAAGTAAAGGATGAACCCAAAGATCTTGAAGTTCTGGGTCTCATAAGAGCAGTCATGAGGAGAAGAAGAAATTCTCAGAGAACATTCACAATCATGTTTTGGATGTTGCAACATGCCTGACAATAAGTAGTGAAGCAATTTGTACATTGACAACTTCATGAAATAACATTAACTAGTCCAGTAGTTGTTTTAAATGATCACCCCAGGTTTCAATACCCAGCCATGAATATATATGACAAATGGTGAGTTCTTTGAGTTAAAAAACACTGTAAATAATAGGAAAATGCTCAAAAGAACTTTAGGTAAGTTTTTTTACCTCATAGTGAAAGATTTGGGTAGTTCTTGCTTACTGCAGAGAAGGTTAAGAGAAGGGTGGATCCTGGTTAATAAATAGATATCACGGTATGTGATCTTGACCACTGGAGGCTGAATAAACTGACAAAGTAAAAAACAAGATACACAGCTGAAAACTGGAGTTTGAAAACAATCATATTAAGGATTCAACTAAAATTAATCTATACAAAATGAAGTTTATGTTCCACTGAAGGAGATTACCAAGGAAGTAATTAATCTGTAGTTAAGATTGTATATGTGTTGGAAAGATATGCTCTGGTTCACCTGCAAGTTATTGGACTCTACCTCTCACACGGAAAGAAAAATGATACTTTCTCTGCAGGAATTGGTGAAAAAAAATTGTGGCCTGCTTTATACAGAATGGCCACTCCTGTTTCAAAAATCTTTGTGGTGCCAAACATCTCAAAATTATAAATATTAAAAGATAAGAAGAAAAAAAAGTGTAAATACCTTCCGTTTTGCCTGGACAACCCTTTCATTTGTCATATGACAAGAGCAGAATACTGTCTGTTCAAGAGGGCTATAACCCACTGGTTGAGAATCCATGATGAAGGAATAGATGCAATACCATTTGAATAAAATCCACCAGTCTGCTCAGTACATATACATTATTAGGCATTTTCTTTACACATGGCATTATTTAGTTTGCTTTCCTAAACAAATGTACGTGCAGTATAATGAAATATTTGAATTCTACCCACAACTTTTAGATAAAGTTCCAACACTTACATTTTATATTTATTCTGTATTTCATTATTATAGGGTACGAGTTTCATTATATTGAATTATCTCTGTGCTGTAATGGAAACCATTAATTTTTTAAAAAAATCAGCATGAGTATAAACAAAAAGGGAAGGAAAAAACCCACATGGCATGCCATTCAAGCGATTGCTTTTTTGATAGACTTACAAAATTAGTGGATGAAGGATAAGCAGTAGATATATTTGCATTTTAGTGAAGTATGATCACACCTTTGAAAAACTTATAAAAAGCATCCACATTCACTTGAATATGATTGCTTTTACATGGAGGAAAAAACTAGATGAAAGACAATGAATAAAATGATCTTTAGTGTGGGGTGAAATGTAGATGGATACTCAAAAAATATGCATTAAAATTCATTTTATTCAGTGCATTCTACCCTGATCTGGAAGAAGAAGAGCACAAATGAATTTGCAGATCATAATCAGCTGGAAAGTATGGGCTGGATCAATAGTGAAATCTGCCTTTTGCCCCAGTTTTACAAATGGGTCATCATGTTACTTTTCCATCCAAAACAGAATCCAATAAATGTGCTGTGACCTGAACCATAGTCTCCAAAGGAAAATGAGAGAAACAAAAGTGAGCGAGTATCAGAAAATGTGCTTATTGAATGATTCTTTGTTGAATCCCCAAATGATTCCATGTTTTCTGGCTTTAAATAAGTAAGTCTAATATGTATTTTTTCTCATCTTTTTATGAGTCTTTAATGATTTATTACCAGAAGTAACCCAATATGCTGTACAGAAATGAGAATGCTACCTCTAAGTTCTGTCTGAGCAAAGTTGGAACAAGATTTTATGTTGATACTTTTAATAGGAGAATTAAAATGACTCTCAGGCTTTTACAGGAGGATGAGTTTGCACTCTGCAAATTCCTTACGGATAAAACAAGCCTTACCTATTTTGATTACTGAGGGAGGAGAAGGTCTCCAGTTCTATTTTCTTGCTCGAGTAAGAAATGTGGAAGTTGTACCTCTGGCATTGAGAGAGAGAGAGAGAGATTTGTATTTCTTCACCTCATTTCTCTCCTTAACAGCCAAGAAAGCTGGGAAATGGCAGCAATGGGCAATGGTTTTTACCCACAGACTTGCTCAGGAGAACAGGATGTGATGTGCCCTAATAGGGGGGCACAAATTTGTCCCATGTGGAGTAATGGGAGAAACTGAGGGAGATCTTGGACTATAAAGCATCTTTTTTTTTTTTTTTTTTTTTTTTCTTCAGTGTCTGCTGAATTTGTCACTTATGTTAAACTACCTTTTACTTTGGATTCACTCAGTCTTCTTCAGAATATCATAGCCACAGTGCCTCTGAGGCCCAATAAATACATCTTTGCTGTTAGTAGTAACAGGCCACAGCCTTTGTACTGAAGGGGGTAAGAAAACACATTAAACCAATCGCAAGTGGATCCATGACTGAAAAAAAGGAAATTATTACGATGGACATATTTCTCCCAGGAAGGACCTCACCACACTACTGCGACATTGCTCTACATCCCTTCCTTCCCCTGGCTCACTGAGGAAGACTGAAGGTTAGGACCCAGAGGAAAGACAGAAAAGTGAGTCTAGCACTAGAAAAAAAAAAAAAAAAAAAAAAAAAAAAAGTAGATAAGAGGAATTTTCACATGACCATTTTAATTGTATTCAAAAACAAAGAAAACAAAACACCACCACCAAAACCATGAGGGCATTTTTTTTTTATTTTTTTTTTCCTGCATTATTGAGATTACTTGAACTATTAGACTTAAAATGTTAATTGGAATAGCAGTAAATTATTACTTCCATTTATATGGTATGGTCATTTTTTTCCAGAAAGAGATTTTGCTTGTTGTAGTGCATGGCAGATATGAAAGGGAGTTCATCCATACATAAAAGACAAAAAATCATCTAATATGTTTTAATTCACATCAGATATGTATGATTTCACTGATAAAAGAATGCATAAAACATTTTATAATTGATTATAGTTAAGTAGATTTGTGTACTGAGAAACCCACAGACTTAATAGACACAATATTTTTTCCCTACTTTCCCTACTTTTCCCTACCCTTCCAGAAATATTTTCCCTTGTCAGCTTTGGCCTGGGTGCCAGCATCATTTTGAGACTATTACCTCCATTCCTTGAAAGCTCTCATCACAAAACAAAAACTAAACCAAAAACCAAAAACAAACAAGCAAAATCTACGAACAATAATTTTTTTTTCTTCCTTTTTTTTTTTTTTTAATTTTCTTCCATTTCCAGGGGATTTATTCTTTGAGTCTTTGGAACTGTGAAGCATTACATGTGATAATCTCTTAAGAAATACAAAGATGCTGAAAATAGATAATACAGATATATATGTGCAGTTTGATTGTGGGATCTTAGACCCACTAAATATCTTACTGATATTTAATATATCAGTAAAAATGAATTAATACAAACCATATTATAGTATCTTACTCATAATGAGTAACCCATTGAAGATTATGGGGCTTCTTATAAACTAAGTTTTGTTGTTGTTGTTGTTGTTGTTTTTTAACAATGTTTGATAACACATAGTCTGATACTTTTATATTCTTCCTGATATGGTTCTGAGATGTAGTCAGTTTCATAGTTTTCATTACATCAGGTTTGCTGTTCTGATTCCCACTGCCTGCCTTATTTCATGAGCTCTTCACTGAGTACAGTATTTCTCAGTATGATTACAGGATACAGAATCTAGCCTTGTTTACCCTTTCTTTAAACAGAATTTCTTGAAGAAAGGCTGTGTCGATACTTCCACAAGACAAGCTTAAATAGAAATGAATCATTCAGTCTAACTCATTTAGTTTGAAATGCTATCTATTTCCCAAGCTATAGTTTTGCCTCTTTCCTGCTATTGCCTATATGCTCCAGCAAGTGCTTCAGGACATTCTGTTTTGCTTCTATGGTGCTTACCAGATGGTTTTCCCAATCTAACAATTATTAGCCTAGACTCACTAATGGCTATCAGTCAGCAGGCTCACTCAGCTATCTGAAGTTAAGTGGAACCCATTAGCTTTGCCACCTTGCAGTGGCTTGTATTTATCATCCAAAGATGTTTAAAAATTTACTTCCCACCTTTTTTCTCCTGCTACCCCCTGATGCTTATTATTGCTTATATTGAAACATGGAGCTAGCAATAAAAGGAAGCATTTCCCTAGTGATTTGCATTGTCACAGGAAAAGCCACAAGATATTGAACACTAAAAAGATCACCTACCAACATGCATTCCTTACCTTTCTACCTTATTTTTTTAATAAATTTAAAGCTAACAAAATGTCAGGGTTTCTCTTATTTTTCTGCCTGCAATTTTTGTCTGAATAGGAAAAGAGCAATACGTGCAGTCTCCTACCTGCAGCACATCCGTGTGTGAGCTCTAGAATCTATGTGACAGTGGTAAGCCCAGCAGTGTCCAGTTGGGGCAGCACCTCCTAATCCTGTACTAGAGACTTGGACACTGATCCTGGACACATCAGAGAGACTGCACATGTACTGCACTGTGAATGCAAGGATATTTCTCTCTGTGAAATATAAGACAGAACTGCACCAGACCTATTAGGTGTAACTTTGACAGAGCTTTCACTCAATTAATACTATGGCAAATTAAAGAAGAAAAAAAAATACAAGCACACAAAAAGACCTGCCATAAAGAGAGAGAAAATAATTGCAGCACCATTCAGTAACAAATAATGTATCATCTTTTCACACACCACTAATTTGCCTTGCTGCCTCTACTAACAGCCTCAGAGCCCTACCTAATTGTACCCCCTCATTCCTCTGCCAGGGCACATTGTCATGTCTGCCTCTACGGCTGTCTTTCGCTCTCTTCTCACTGACAGATGATAAGAACTGAAGAAAGAAGAAATGCATTCTGCATTACGTGAAGAGTGCAGATCACACAAATGAGCCAGTTGGCTGTGGAAACCTTTCCTTGTATGTGTTGTTCCATTACTGAGGAACAAAAGGGTTTGTACAGGTCCGGTCAAATACAGTATTTATACACAATGACTAAGATTTTGTCTCCATCAGCTTTTTACAAAGGGAAACATTGACTTCTCTAATCTCATTCTGTTATTTTCAAACCTTTCAAAGGTAAGAAAAATGGATTACAGGAATCATACTTATCTTATGTTCCTAGCACAGGAAATGATAAGGAGGATAGTACATGAAAAATATTTTAGTGCCACTTCTATCTTTTGGGAATGATGTGCATACCCAATGTATAAGGCTTTTCAATGTTAATATCTGATCTGTTCATCATACTATCGGTACCTTCAATGACCAACTCTTTTGTTTGCTTATTGTCTTGCGGAGTCTGTATGGCTGTCTTTCAACATAGTGCCAGGTCCAAATCATATTGGATAATGAATATTCACACGCATTTTTTTCAGGTCTATATTTTGTGATGTCTTTTTTATTGAAGAGAGCTAGATACTTGATACAAGGTCATCACACATATTTATAAAATTGGACTCAGAATGCTATACATTTTCCCTACACATATTATTCTGGCCTGTGAAATAAGAATTTGCATATGCTCCAGGAAGTCTAGAACAGAGCTTGCTTTCTATTGATATGCCCATGAACACTTATTTTCTTTCCACAGTTATTCCAGGTTGTTCTGTTGTGACTTGCCTATCATTTATTTGAGATCAATATAATGTTTTAGGAATTGATTCCCAATTTTTTTAGCTGAAGTTGCATTGTAATTTAGAGTCAGACTGTAGCATAAAGGAAGTACTTTTATACCAAAATGAACCTGGACAAAAACGAACTAGGCAAAAATACAGTTGCAAAATTATTTAATTATTTTTAGCACCAGGAAAACATCTAATTTGGTGACATTCAAATATTTTATTAAAAATCTGAAAGCTGAACTGCAGAATTTTGTGTATGCAAGGACTGTGGAATAGAAATTGTCTAAAACAGTTTTTTTGTTTTGTTTTGTTTTGTTTTTGTTTTTTCCATATTTTCTGTATTGGGCTGACTTCACCAGGTACTGCAGTGGGGCCATTGTGTGACATGAGGCTGGGGCTGCCCTGTGCCAGCCCCAGCTGGCTCCAACGGCCCCACTGCAGGACATGGCCAGGCCTCACAGCTACTTTGGGGGCACCTCAGGAGTTTAATATAGGGTGAAAAATGATGCATAGAAGCTGTGAGTGAGAGAAGAAAGAAAAACGTGAGAGAAACAGCCCTGCAGAAACAGAGTCAGAGAAGGGGTAGGCAGATGAGGTGCTCCAGGCAATGGAGCAGAGGTTCCTTTGCAACCTTTGGGGAAGACCCCAGTGAGGCAGGACCTTGGAGGATCACGTTGGAGCAGATAAACACGCTGCAGCCTGTGGAGGACCCCACACTGGTGAAGGTAGAGCTACACTGACAAAAGCTGCATCTCGTGGAGAGCCAACACAGTAAAACACGGCCCATGCTGGAGCAGGCCTGATGGACTGCACCCTGTGGGACTCACATTGGAGCAGTTTGTGAAGGAGTATCCTGTGGGAGGGACCCCATACTGGAGCTGAGGAGAAGTGTAAGGAAAGAGAGCAGCAGGGATGAACTGTTACAAAGTGACTGCAGCCCCAATTCTCCATCCTCCCTGCGCTGCTCAGACCTGGGGGAGGTTGAAGAGTTGGAGATGAAGGAATGAGCTTGAACCTGGGAAGAAGGGGGACTGAAGGTAAGGTGGTTTGGTTTTGCCTTTGTTACTCACCATCCTACTTTATTTTTAATCAGCAGCACTTTATTTATTTATTTATTTATTGTCCCAAGTTGAGCCTGTTTTGCCCAAGTCAGTAACTGGTAAGTGATCATCATCTTGACCCATGAGCTTTTCCATCTTAAGTTCTCCCCGCATCCCATTGAGGAGGAGCAATGAGAGATTGACTGGTCGGGCATCTGCAGCAAGCCAAGGTCAACCCACCACTTTCAAAACCAATCACAAATAACTGTGACCTGGGGTCTCCTGAAGACCATAAACTCAACCTTATTGTCACAAAACTAATATATAAGTCATTGACATTTTCCTAAAATGTGGCAATATTATTTAAGGTGGATGTAAGTCTTCTTTGTCCATGTTCCAGCTAAATGCCAGGACAGAAGAGAGCCCAGCATTTCTATTGGATTTTGAGGAGTGTTCACAGTATTTGCGTATCAAGAAATCCAGGTTTGATTTACATACAAGTATTGACATTTCAAATGTAAGAATATAGATTGAAGAGCTTGATCCTCTTACCAAGTATTTTTAATAACATAGCCAGAAGAGTAACTGAAACTACATTGTTAATGAAGTTGATTTTGAATGCTTTTTTTCCTTTACCCTTCATCAGGGAAACTGTTCAAGGACCAGCTCTCCCACTTTAATCATGTGGTCTTTAAACTTGTTTGTGTGGTTACAGGAACAATTTTTTTAATGTACCTGTTCTTAAATTTGCAAAGGTATTATTGAATAGGGAAGTAGAAATAATGAATAATCTCCATTTTACACAGAAAGTATAGATTTTATAAAAGACAGTAGATTGTAAAATTTAGAAGTAACTAGGTTATGCTCAAAGTAGTAGTTCTATAAACTCAAAGCCTTTTCACATTGTTATTGAAAGAGAAAAGCAGTATAAACAATGACTCAGTATTTTCATATTTCATTTATTACACACTATAAACTTATGATTAAACTTAAAATGAAAAAAAATATTTCTGATTTACAGTAAATTTAATCATTGATTAACATTCCAGAAGGAGGAAAAACAAATGAACATGCTATGAAACATGCTAATGATGATCATAATGATAATTGAGGATGTTCTTAGAATAGATAATATCATAATGAAGGCATCAAGACTTTATGTAGATTTTTTTTCCCCCTCCAGGTTTCATAACAGGCAGAAGAATCTTCACTTATTTTTGAAACTGAAGGAAAGGGAAATAATTCCCTTTTAATTTCCATTTATTATGAAGCTGCTTTGTTCCTTGCCTCTTACTGTGTATGTGCTTTCATTTTCCTGACCATGAGGCTTTACATTAACTACTAATAAATCTTTCCTATTTGATGAAAACCTTACAGGGCAAGCCTCTGTTTTTAGTTTTAACTTTAGCCTCAGTTATTTTATTTGCTTCTGTCTGTAAATGTGGTCTCAACTGAGTAATCACTCTAAAATTACCAACCACAGATGTGGAACTGGTGTTCCAAGAACAGGAAAAGAGAAACAATATGGAGAGCTCAGTTTAACTTGTCATGAAATCATCTATATGTTTTTACTGAAGTATGACTCTCAAAAAAACCCTCAGTATACACAGACCAATGATTTCCTTAAAAAATGAGGAAATGTTCTCTATGCCTCTAGTGATCTGCAAATGAAAGCTTGAGAACTACATCCTAAATGAAACGGACATGATGTAGATAAACCTTTCGTTTCTAGATCATTGATAGGAATATGAGAATATAAAATGGTGAGTAATGGTTCATTATGAGATGAATATCATACATAATAAAGTAATTCCAATTCAGATTGTGCATCTGGGCCCAATCAGAATTTGGTCAGATATGTTCTGCAGTGAAAAAAAAAAAAAAAAAAAAAAAAAAGTATAAGAGATTTGGGCACCTAGCAGCAGGATTTAAAGACTATTAAGATTCTGTCTGCCATGACAATTATTAGGAGAGGGCTCTCTAGCAGCCCAAGGAAAAACAAACAAACAAAAAAATAAAAACACAAAAAACCTAAGCTCCTGAACTTTCACAGTTTCATGGAGACAGACCACTCCTGTCACCAAAAGCTGAAACCTGCTCTCACCTCACCTGGATCGTCACCTGCACACCAAAGTTATCTGCTGTTTTCTGTTAGCACCCATCCTTCCTGCTGTGAAAGCTTGAATGTAACCAAAAAAACCCACATTGCCATTCTTCAGCACTACTTAAAGCCATTTTATTAAATGGTCAGGTATTTCAAAGCCCCCTTCTTAGTTTTCACATGCAAGAACTTTCCTTAGTAAACTCTTTGCTTCTCATAGCATCCCTGCATCTATCTTCCTATTTTGCAGTGTAGTTTCTTCTGCTCGTTTCACTGAATGTTCCTCAGCCCTTGACAGGACAGCTGCTCCCTATCAGGCCATGCAGTCCTAATGGAGACACAACTCATAAGTTTGTGACACAGATGCATTAATCAGGCTGGGTGCATGTTACAGCTCAAGGGAAGGGTGAAGTATTTCTGCAGGCAGCTTTCCCCACTGATGACCCTGGCTCCACTCATCTGGAGTTGGGTAATGAGGAAGGGCTACAGAGCAAGAACTTCATTTCTGTGCTTGGTGTTCTTGCTGGGGTCAAAGTAAACTGGCTTCTGCTTCTGGAGGCTTGCAGCATTAATTCATCTTCTTGATGTAAGTGTTAATAAGCTAACGTGATATAATGTAAAGCTAATGCTTGTTGTCTTCAAAATGCATTTTTGAAAGGATTGTTGGTCTGAATTCTGTCTATCTGCAAGTTTGTTACTTGAAGCAGTCCATCTAGGAGGTGGGATAACCTGTCCAAAACTTGGGGTGTGAACTCAGGTTTGTAAATGCTATCATGTTGTTGCCCAGGTTTACTGTGAGCCCATAAGCTCCCTTGAGGGGGAGAAGGACAATTACTCCTTTCATGTGTCTTTATCTTTCACTTAACGGTCTTCTAATGCCTTAAGAAAAGCTATAAACTCTGGATCTGTGGGTAGGTGAACAGGGAATGTGTGCCCTTTGAAATGAGTTGTAGTTTCTTGTTTTGAAAATACTTGTGATTTTTGGCTACTGACTGAGGACTGATTTCTAGGAGTGACTGAGGTGTTCACAACTGTTTTTAAGGTAAAAAGGTGACTTGAGTCCTGTTGAGCATTGAAGACTTACCAGCTCTGCCTTCTAGCTGAACAGTGCTTTCTGTCCTGGTGTTTTGTGGCTGTTGTTATGTGCACCTGTATGCTTTAGACATGATACAAAGTGACAACTGATGACAAATGATATTGACAGCTCTTTGTTGAACTTAATTATTCTTCAGAAACTGGCAATAATCTATCCTTGTAAAATTCGTCTGTTAGTTTGCAGTGCCCCAACTTCCATATGTGGGAGTTGGAGGGAGACTTCTCTGGGGAAGAAGGAGTACCTCCATTTTACTAGCAACGTTTTGCTTTTTCTTAAATTGTCTGACTTTGCTGAAGTGAAAACTGTCATAAGCATCAGTTAAAATAGTGAAAATAAAGATAGGAAAACTCAGCGGTGACACTTTGTTTGTCTGTATCCTGCAATGTAGTAAGCACCCTGGGCTCCTATTAAAATTAGTGAATTCTCTGAAAATGTGATCACCACCAAGGAAGACTATGATCTTTGCTAGTATAAAGCTCAATGTGTAGAGGGATATCAAATGTCTTATACTATTTTGGGTGGCTTTTTTTTGTTTGTTTGTACTGGTGACACAAAACTGTGAAGTTCTCATGTTTGTTTATGGAGATAAACAGATGAACCAGAGATAAACCATTGGCTCATGAAAGGGGTGGGTGGGAAGGGCAAGAGCAAGAATAAAACTCAAGTAGACTAGCTCAAGCTAATCAGCTCTATTTAGAGCTAGTAGAAAATATATACAGTATATTATACAGTATATGTATACAGTGTATATATAGTAGAAAATATGTATATAAAATATATACAGTATATATAGTAGAAAAAATATACAATCTGATCCATTTACAGGGTGATTGCTTCCTATCTATTCTGAAGCTTCAATTGCCTTGTAAGGCTCATAATCCATATTGTATATGAAGTTAGTAGAGGGGGCTCAAAACTGCTACTGAGATATTGAGGAGTGGCTATCAGCACCTCCTGAGCTGCATTATGAAAAGTGTTGCCAGCTGATTAGAGGCAAACAATCACCTCCCTCAATCAGCAGCGGTGAGGCCACACCTGGAGTGCTGGGTCCAGTTCTAGGTTCCTTGGTACAAGAGCGATATGGATGCTATGGAGACAGTCCAGTGAAGGGCTAGAAAAATAGTGGAGGGGCTGGAGCATCTCTCCTAGGCAGAAAGGCTGAGAGAGCTGGGACTGCTCAGCCTGGAGAAGAGAAAGCTTGGGGGAGAGGTTGTCTCTTCAAGGTATAAATAGTTGAAGGGAGAGAGCAAAGAGGGCAGAGTAAGGCTCCTTTCAGTGGTGCTCAGTGCTGGATGAGAGGCAAGCTGAAACACATCACTTACATCACTGTGAGAATAACTGGCATATGTTTACTAGCACAGGCTGCCCAGAGAGGCTGTGGTGTCTCCCTTCTTGGAGGTAGTGAAAAGCCTTCCAGCCATGTCTAGGGCATCCTGCTGTAGGTGGCCCTGCTTGAGCAGGGGGAGATGGATCAGAAGACCTCAACAGTTCTGTGAAAACAAAACTAACTTGTATACGCAGTATTGTGCCCAAAAGTTGATGGGGGGGTAGGGCAAGGTATCATGTTCCAGGACAGCAAAGACCTATCAAAAAAACTTTTAATGTGAATGACACTTTTCTTTTTAAAAGCATCTTCTCTCACATTAGTTGTTTTATTCAGTGGAGTGGTGTGGCTTTTTGTGTGCATCTTGATTTGTGGGTGATATATTTCAGTTCCTTCCTGTCTTCATATTCTCACAGTCAACAGGAACTACTTTTGCGTTTACACTTTACCTATTATAACCATGTGGCCAGCCTATCACTGCTTGGCTTCTACAAGTAAGGCTTCAGTTGATGTGCAGTCAGTGTACAAAAACTTATACTGCTATTCAGCTTCTTAAACCAACTCATTTGGAGTCTTCTAAAATTACTGACAATGTTCTCTGGTTCTCTCTGTTCTTACTGAAAGGCTGTTTCACTTCTGATAGTTAAGACCTATCTTCTAAACACTGGTGAAACTTTTGGGACTTATTCATAAGAACTGTGCTTGCATTTCTTTTTCCTTTGCTGTCCTTTTGTCTTCTGTGAGTTGGTGGAGTTGGATGTAAATCTTAGTTTTTTTTATCTTCCTACCATTTCTGCTCTAAAGAGCAGAATTCTCCCTTGTCTTTCCCGTTGCTAGGTTACATGCATCATGCTTATTCAAGATGCATTTACATGGCACGAAATAGGACTGTGTAGAAATGCTCAAGCTAGATCAGTAGTTTAGGTGAAGCATTTTGGGTGCTGGCAGAATTACTGCCACAGTAATGTAATGTACTGTCTAAGCTAAATTATACCACAGGGAAGTGGTTTCTTCTAGCTAATGTAACTACCTCTACAGATAAGATTATTCCATGTAAAATCTAAGGGTATCCTTGGTGGTCTGCAGGTATAGATACTCTACACATCTTTTGAGTAGATGTACTTGTAACTTGTTCCAGTTTGTTGGCTTCCATTGTGAACTTGAAACATATAATTAAAAACATCCAGTAAACTGGGAGCTGTTGCTTATCCCATCTACCTGTTTGAGATTCAAGATCCAAACAAGCATTTGTTCAGTCAAAGGTTAAAGAGCTGAAGCCTTTCGTGTGTTCTTCTTTCTTGACATATGTATTCACTTTGTGGTGAGGTTCCTTTTCAGAGGTAGCAGTATTAATGAAAACCTTAATAAGGTTTTCAAACCTTAATAAGGTTTTCTGGGAGTTTAGAATTTTAGCATGTATGAGGACTGATTAATCATTTTTGAATCTATTCAACAACACCTAATGGAACTGAAAATTATGGCCAGAGTTTTCAAAAGTTACTTATTCTCCAACCTGACTAGCTACTATCTAAGCTTTTTCCAGCAATGCAAGAAATAGCACAAATATCTGGGATCCATTTACTTTTGCTGTTCTCTTCACAGCTAAAAAGGATGTAAAATGTTGCTCCAAAGATATTTCAAGTTAGTTTTAATATATATATCCCTATTTACTTGGTTACGAAGTGAGATGAAGTTCTTGCTCAGAGGACAGTGAGACCTGTGATGATTCCAATTTCTTTGGGAGGGTTTATCTTTCTCTTTTGTAGTAGCTCGAAAGAAAACTTTTGTATTCCACATAATCCGGTTCCAAGCAATGAATTGCTGTGAAGATAGAAGATCAGCAACTACTTCAAAACCTGTCTGTGTAGAATATCTATGTGAAGATAGTCCGAGGAGTCTAAAGGCCTTTAAAGAGAGGTTAAGAGAGCTTTAGTTGCACTCTCTGATTCAGTGTGTCACAACGTCATTTTGTCATGTTCAACAGCAACATATTTATATAACTGAACAAACTCAGCAATGCTAACAGTCATACCCATTTAAACACATGGCACATAGACTACTAACATAAAGGTGGTTTGAACTAAATTACGTTAGGAATAAGATTAGTGGCCTGAAATGGGCCGTAAGCGATTTGAGTAAAAACTTAAAGTGATAGTTGTGCAGCAAGTCCTCGTATGCAGTTGGTCAATTCTTTCCATAAATTCAAGCAATTCTGTCCTTCTGAAGAACTCTCAAAGTATCTTACACAAATAATGACTGTTACCAGTAAACTTCTTGCATCTCAGCATGGTGTAGCCTGAGTCAATTGCTAGCTTCTAATCTGAATAACAATAAAGACTTGTTGTGTGCCTTCTCTTGTCTGAGAAGGCTAACTAGAAAGAATCCTTATAAAAATCCTGTAAAATAAACTTGGAAAAGAGGTAATGTTTTGCCTTCTGCCCTAAGGCAGAATCAAATGTTCCTATGTTATTCCTGATAAATATTTATCTAGTTTGTTCCTAATAATGGAAATTCTGCAGCTTCCCAGGCAATCTTTTTCAGCATTTAGTCATCTGTAGTACTATGTGCTTCACCTAAGTCTCTTGCTGCTCTTAAACCCACTGCTGCTTCCCTTATCTTCACTGGATATGAAGAAGCATATATTCACTTCCTACTTAATATTTTAACTTGTAAAAGATCGAAAAGCTGTTATCACTCTTCCCTCAGTCTTTGTTAAACCAAATTATATTATTCCCTTTCAACCATGATCACGCTTGCTTGTTATTCTTAAAATTCCCTCTCCTTGCAATCCCAATTGCTCCACATCTTTCTTGAATTGCATTACCCCAAAATGCAACAGTGGCTTTTGGGGCTTTACCAGCACCAAATAGTACTGAGTAATTTCCTCATGCATTGTGGAGGAGTTAATTCTTCCTTACTTTTTTATTATAAAAATAAATATATATAAAACTATTCTTCCTTATATTTGCCAGTATAGCAATTGAGAAGAGGAGAGAGAATTTATCATTCATTTACAAGTAGTAAACTAAATTTTCTGTTTAGGTTCTCAGACATCACTCAAAGTATAAAAGGGAAGATTATATTTCAATTCAACTTCTCATTATGCTTTCTGAAAAATAAATTACTTCAGATTGTTGTAAAATTTGTATGTAGACTAAATTTTCTTTGGAAAATTGTGAAACCAACAGAAATACCTGCTTAATGTACTACGCTCCCAGTATATTTGATTCATCTTTAGCAAAAAAATGATATTTTAAGAGATTCCATAGCATGGACCAATAAATGTTTTTATTTAGGGAGTTCTCAGGTTACAGGCTGAATTTCTCATGTCTCTGTGAAAGACATGGATGATGTTACAGAAAGTGGGTTTCCATATAGCAATGCAAGTAGCATAGATGCCCCGTAGAAATGCGTGGTAATTTGGCATGACATGTCTAGGCTCCCCATATGCAAAGTTACACCATGCACCATGATGCCTTATCACCACCAAGAAACTAATCACTTTTCATGGGGTGTAAAGTATCACAGGCTCATTCACTGGGATGTTTCCCAAATTGGCATCTTGACAGTGCCCCTCCCATGCACTTTCCTTGCATATTATATAGGTCTCTTGAACAGATCTTCAAAAGGTGAGGGGAGGAAAAAAAATATAGAAACTCTCCATGGTAATTGAGTTGTATAAGATGTAAAGTGCTGTGTGTTGGAAAGGGATACTCTGCTTCTGTGGACAGCATCTGAAAGTTAAAGCTTACATTTTTGCTCCTCTTCCATTTTCCTCTCCTCACCCATCTAGGGGAATGACAGAAATAATGACCTGAAGTTTGACTTCTGTGAGTCATGGCCTTGGTAGCAGAAGTGCCATAATTATCTCATTGCTGCTATCACAGCATTGTAAATATTAAATGCAAAAAACAATGTTTCAATAGCTTTGAGGTTTTGACATTAACTGAGAAAAGCCAGTGAGTTCACAGTTAATGTTTCATCTCTTTAAGTTAATTTATTGAATATTTTTAGTACTTTTGCTTTTGAAGCCACAGATTACTATTAGTAGTAGAATAAAATTCTGGAAGTCCATCTCTGTACTGGTGATTATAGTCTGTCAAACATAGCATGGGATTCACTTAGTGGACAGGATCCTTTAATTAACTTTCACTGCATGCCACCTATATCAACAGATTTTTAGGAGGTAGGCTGATCTCTTTCATATGCTGACATGTAAGGTATGTGTGTACTCCAGCTTCAGCAGCAATGGAAGGGAAACCTGAGATTTTTTTGAGTCTCTGTCATTTTTCATAGAGAATTGTATGTCTGTAGCTGTATTGGTATAATGGTTAAAAGTAAATAGAAGTGGAGAAGGCAGAACTCTGCACATTTATCTGAATTTCTTCTATGGACATTAAAAATATCAATTTTGTTATCATCCTTGCTTTCCTTTTAGGTTATTCTACTTGGACTTTAGCTATTGTTGTATGGTTAGTGTCCTGGTTTCAGTTAGGACAGAGTTAATTTTCCTCCTAGTAGCTGGAAGGGTGCTATATTTCTAATTAGGCTGAGAAGAGTGCTGATAACATGCTGATGGTTTAATTGTTGCAGAGCACTGCTTACACTAAGCCAAGGACTCTTCAGCTCCTCGCTCTGTCCTGACGGGGCAGGCTGGGGGTGCAGCAGGAACTGGGAGGGGACAGACCCAGGACAGCTGACCCCAACTGGCCAAAGGGGTATTCCATACCATCTGACGTCATGCTGAACAATATATAGGGGTGGCTAGCCAGGGTGGGGGGCTGGCTGCTCGGGAATAGGCTGGGCATCGGTCAGCAGGTGGTGAGCAATTGCATTGTGCATCACTCGTTTCATACACACTATTATTATTATTATTATTTCCTGTCTTAATAAACTGTCTTTATCTCAACCCACAGGCTTCAGTTTCACATTTCTCTCCCCCATCCCAGAGAGGGAAGGGGGAGGGTGAGTGAACGGCTGTGTGGTGTTTAGCTGCTGGCTGGGTTAAACCACAACAGTTAGTCATTAGGAAACTGTGTTTCTTGTTTGAAAAAAGTCACTGATTTTTTTTCCCAACTTTGGCCTCTGTGTGGTTGTTACACACTATGTTATTGTTAAACATGGTTAATTCCATCATTCACAATAGTGCATACAGCCAGCTGTGGAGACAGCAGAGGTAAATACCTGCAGTAGTACTTCAAGAAGAAGTATATTGAAAAGGTTGTTAGTCACTGGAATAGGCTGCCCAGGAAGTGGTTGAGTCACCATCCCTGGAGGTCTTTAGAAGATGTTTAGATGTAGAGCTTAGGGATATGGTTTAGTGAAGGACTTGTTAGTGTTAGGTCAGAGGCTGGACTAGGTGCTCTTGGAGGTGTCTTCCAACCTAGATGACTCTGATTCTGTATTAGGAACTGCTTTTGACATCTAAGGCTTTCAAGGTACAATTTTCTCCTTGCTGTACTGTTCTTATGCTGAAGTAGGCGTGCTGCTCCTTGGTATACTTCTATAAACAAGAGCTTAAAATTGTATGCATGTTGGAGTCTGAACAACCAAATTAAATGAAAAACTGCTAAATAATAGCCTTAGGCATGGAAAATGAGCTGAGAAGATACTCCTTTTCTACTGTGCGTACTTGTGTTTAATCAAAGGTTACTTCTGAAGGATTATGTTGTCTTTTTGTGTGCTTATTTGGAATTAGATTAGGACAAATGCTTAGCTTATTATTAATGTTATACACAGGATTTTCCAAAGAACACTTCATATGTGACCTACTAAATATTTGTAAACAAAGCACTTCTTCTGACTGAAGCAAAATTGCTAAAAATTATCTACAGCATAAGGTCCCAAAATGTGTTTTCTTGGTTTACTGAAATGTTTTCATCTGTGGTATTCCGATATTTGCAGTTAGTTGTAGTCCTAAACTCCATCTTCTATTCAACACTAACCAGATGATGACTTGTGTTTTTGCAATTCATTGTAGTAGAAATAAATCTTTTATGGATGTTCCATCTCTCCTCTCTATTGCTCATCTATTTACTACTTTGCTATTATTTCTGGTCTTTAAAATTTAGCAGACAGCTTCCTAAGCATGCCCTTTAATCCAGCCTTGACAGCATACAACAGGATGGGAATTTGATAGCAGATTGAAGAATCTAGCTGACACAATGACAGTGACAAACTTTCATATAACCTACCTGTTTTTGCAGGATGTCTTTTCAAAGCATTGGAATGTTACAGATTCATATAAAAAGGAAAGGTAATACATTTGCCACTGTTTTTGTCTGTTTGGTTTTTAAACAAACAAAAGCCCCAAAATATAAACTGAAAATTTCACATAATCAAAAACATTTACAGGTCTTAAGAAAGTAACATTAGAATAGCTCTCATTATGTGGCTGCTTTTGCCTAAAAAAAAAATATAAGTAAATATCAACAGTGGGTGAGTGTGAGCGGAGGGAAACACGAAACCAAACAAATCAGGCTTATTTTGCATTTAATGATAGTTGTGGCTTTAAAAAGTGACTCAGGCTATTAATTGGCTCAAAGCAGACGACAGATAAGAACAACAAAGGAGGCTATAACAACTGTTTCAAATATGTGAAACTTTTGTGTAGCACTAAAATAAGGAGGGTTGTTCATAAACTTCAGTATAAATCTGTCTAGCTTGTTGTAGAATCATGAAGTTTAATCTTCCAGAAGATTAAACGTTTCAACTTCAAGTTCTTTTTTATTTTATTTTTTTCAGGATAACTAAATGTAAAGAAGAGGACAAGTGTATAAATTGTTCCAGATTACTGAGTTTGGGAAGGCCTAATTTGGAATGGATTTTCCATATATGTTGAAACATAGAAATATTTTTTTTTCTGCTTAATTTGAATGGTTATATCATTTCTTCAAATGAAATGGAAGTATCATCTAGAAATGCTGCCTGAACTTTATGTGTGTATATATAAAAGATTTAAAATTATCAGAATTGGATAGATCACTGGAGTTTGTTAGTTCCATACATGCCTTCCATTGAGTTTAGTGGTAGCAGCTATTGGCAGATAACTCTTTGTGGGTCTGAAAATATAAAAGCGTAGGGTGAGGCTGAAGCATATGGGGTTCTGGTAGCTGCTAGGGTCGGGTCTCCTTGCTGATGGATGCATAAGAGCTTCCTGAATTAAACATGGGAATGTGGTTATGTTACTTCCTTGCATTTAGAGGGTACTACAGATTGTAGTTTTTGTATGGTGCGATTTTTGAGAGCAGGATATAAGAAATGATAACATCCCAATGACTAAAAGCGCCTGGTCAAATCTCCTCTCCCATTCGCTACCAGTTTCTTTCTCAAAGTACTTGGTTGTAAGTGACATTAACTGCTGGAACTTGAGTTTTGTTTGGGTGGGATGCAACAACTTTTTCTGTAAGAACTGGGGAGCTGACTGGGTTTTGTGAGTTACATCACAAAATGTGGAGGGGAAATAGTAGAAGAATTGAATGTCTAGGGGAGGAAGGGATTTTCTGCTTCTTTAGTTTCTATAGGGCAATGGGGTCAGAGAAGTCTTTGAGTTATGGATCTTCTGCTTACCTTCCTTATAAATGGAATCTTATTTCTGTTTTCACTATCTTTAGCCTGAATTTAATTCCAGTTTTTCTCCAGGGAAACCAATATGTCTAAATTCATCTGCAGCTTACTCCTACTGTATTTCTTTGTATACTGAGAACACAAATATAGTAAATGGAAACCTTCCTTCCTGAGGGCTTCTGTTGCTTTATTAACATATGAAGTTTATTATCCTTTTAGTTCAAAGGCCATCCATTGCCAGAACTACTGTACTACTAATTTATAAGAGCTTCCCCCATACATACACTTGATAAAACTCATATCTAGTATGATATTCAATTTATATTGATGCTAGGTATGACACTAGGAAGGCATATGTTAATGTAATGGGATTTTGAGTGCTTTATCCAAATGTTCTTTATTCCTTGCATAGTTTTTCTAAGGCTTATCTAGTTTTATTTCCTAGATACCTGTACTGAAATCTAAATATATATATATAAATCCTTTGCTTTGTGGCCTGAGATGTTCTCCTGTCTAAGAATTTTACTGGAGTAAAGATTCTGCCTCTAAAAGCCAGTTCTACAGGCTTATTTATGTGAATGCTTAGTCAATAGAAAGAGTCCAAGTAGGAAGATCACATGAAAATATAATATGAAGTTCTCTGGAACTGAATAATAAGTTGATTTCTTGCAATATATTCATACTTATTTTTGCAGGGTATCGAGCTTAACATTAGTATTCTTAAATAAGTAATACACCCATCTGATTGAAAGTAACTCCTATTTGTTCTTCCCTATTTTTATCTGCTCAGATGAATGTTAGTATCTTATATCCTTTCCAGTAGAAAAATTGGAGTATTTTAGGCTCTTTTAAAGATCTCTTGTTGTAAAGCAGCTACTTATCTATGAGATGATAACATTTTGTTCTGCATCCTCTTAACCACCTTTAGTAAGGCTGAAAGATATAAGAGAAAATTAAGAAATACAATAGTCCTTCACTGAGAGGAGGGGGACATGAACTTACACAGACACAGAAAGTCACAATTCTATTATGCTGGATCTTGGAAATACCTGTTTGCCCTAATTTTCAAAGTTATAACTAATGTCAAAGTAAACTACCAGTTTTCACAATGGTATCCTTCTAGTAATTCCACAAACAATACTTTTATTTAGAAAGTTTTATTTTCCATTCACAATCAGGATTCTTTCCTGTGTCCAGTCTCCTTTAAGTAGTGAACTGTAAAGCCACACATGACAAACTGGTCTGAGGTTCTGTCTAGTTTGGCTAACTTGCAGCCCAGAAGGGACGGCAAATCTGCATTCAACTTATACAGCACGTGCACTTCAGGTCACTTTTCCAGTGAGGCTGCTGCCCCTCTTTCCCTGATGATGCCAACTTTTCATCTAGTCTGCGTACTAAAATGGGGCACACATAGCCAATCACCGGCAGAGCCTTCACGGTTTGGGTACGATGCAGGATGTGTTGGTGGTACTTGTTTGTGTGATCTGCCCTGGGCTGTCACACTGAGGGGGATGTACATCTTATTGTAAGCAGCTGTCTTTTTTTTTTTTTTTTTGTCAAATAAGTATTGAACCAAGTTAAGGTAAAATTCAAATAGAACATCTGCTTGATGTGTGTGAAACAGAGTAGTGTTACAAGTCTTAACAAAAAGCACAGGCAAAGAAATGAAAGAAAACGATTAATTTTCTCCTTTTAGATTAAAATCAAATTGGATTTCTCTCATTATCTATGGAAAATCAGCTAGATAGCCTGACAAGCTTTCTGAGATCCTCTTTCAGTATTCCCTGTGTGGTAAGCTCTATCTGTTTGAGAGATGCACAGTTTGGTGTACCTCTTATGATCCATTACATCTAGATTGAGTCTGTCTGGCCTTTGGAGGATAAATTTCTCTCTAAAGCTCATTCTACCACAGCCTTATCCTGGAGATGGGCCAGCTAATTTTTTTTTTTTTTAAACACGTGTGATTCCATTTCTTGAGAGATACAGCTTTTCAGACCTAATGATGTCTTCTGCACATAAATATTATCTAACCTCCCTCCATAAGGAGACTTATTTTTCTCCCTTCCATTCTCCACTACTTGCTGGCGTGTTTCAGTGTAAAATATCTTACATTGGGCTTAGAGCTTTCAGCCTTTACCCTGAGTAACCTCCGTGCTGTATCAAACATGTACATGTTGTAAATACAGAGTTCATTACTGACTCTCTAGTGAAACCAGATGCAACAGTAATTAAGCACTTTTGGGGATGACTAACCCCTAGTGTCTTTCCCAAGTATACTATAACAAAAATCTTTGAACTAAAAATTTACTTTTAAGCTCTGAAAAAGAACATGATTTCTGTATCCCAGATGCCTCTTCTTTCTCCTACCTTACCTGCCATTATTAAATATATAAAACTATTTAACAGAAGAAAAAATTAGTTATTCATATTGGAAGTTGAGTGTGTTTTGCTGAAGGCAAATTACTTCTTCCATCTCTTCCGTAAAATGAGGGTAGGCCTACAAGCATGAATGGCAGCACTGCTGGTAAGTTTCTGACAGGAACAAAGTGTTTTATGACTTATTTTGTTGGTGTCAGTCTGCAAGTGCACTACCCCCTGTAGGAGCTCAGTTGGTGGAGCCTGAGGTTAACTCCTTCACTTAGAAGAGCTGTGCTCAGAAAAGCCTGAGGTGAGGGTCCCTGGCCTTGCCCTGGGGCTCCATTAGACACAGCCAGGGCTCAGGCTGGCCCTGGGCCCTAGCGAGCTGGCCTTAACCCCATCCCGCCCTGGGGCTGCATGGCTGGGCATGGGGCCTGCAGTGGCCTGGCTGTGGTCAACCCTGTCCCCTGTCCCTGCCCCAGCTCGCCTTGCTGGGCTGTGGGATGGGCTGGCTGTGGAGGGAGGCCCCACACCACGCTGCAGCTGTCACCAGATCAATGCTGCCCACAGCCTGCTATGGCACAGAGCTTCCTTTCCAAAGGCTGAATGACAGGATTCAGAAAGGCAAGGGTGTAAGCTTTTATGTGCTATTTTTCTTTAAATCACAACAGAATGGGGAAAATACCACCCCCTACTCCCCCCAATAGGGAAAAAAACAGCTTTCACAAATTGTTGTATTTGGCATAGGCATGGTAGTGAGCTCAGTGATCCCTTGCCTGGCAGAAGCTGTGAGAGCATGGGGTTTGTGCCCCTGCCTCTAGTCAGATGGGCTGAGAGGTGCCAGGTGCTCGGGAGGTGCTTCTGCCTCTGCCCAGCCGGCCTGCTTTCTGTTCCCAGTATGGTGGCATGCTTCTTTCAGTGTGCAGGGGAAAGAGCTGGCACATTTGGGTTCAAGTCCTTTAAAGCTTCCTTTTGCTAAGTGGAAATGCTGAAATTGAAGAGAGCAGGCAAGGTGCTAGGATGGGCGGCCTGCTGGTTGCTTACTGACTCAGCAAGAGCTACTTGAACAGACATTTTCTGCAGTGAAAGTTCAGTTTTAGGTGAATTGGAGGCCTCTGTGTGCCTGCAGGATGGCTGTAGTAAATTGAGGCTTGTGGTCAAACGAGCATAACTTTTGGCTTTGCTGTTTGACTTGATAGCTACTTCTTTCTTGTATTTACTGGTATAGGAAAATTTGTCATCGAATCCCATTTTCTGTCTGAGTCAGCACAGGCTTATTATTTATATACCTAAGCCCTCTGTTCCAGAAGATTTTTTTTTACAAGTCTTAAAGGTTGGAAGCCTCTGCAGAGATGTAGCATACTGCTGTACATTCCTTGCCCACTTTCTTTGCAGTGTTGTACAATTAAACTAGAAACTGAAGTGCCTTTTTTTTTTAATGCTGAAGGTGACTAGTCTGTCGGGGGGGAGAGGAAGCAATGCTGGTTGGTAGGATATCAATAAAGTGAACAGAGAAGCAAGAATTACTGGATCAAATATCTTTATGGGATAATCCTGACTCCTTTCTTGCACTTGGAGATGACAAAGATACAGGTGGAACCCCTAGGACTAAAACAGTTCTCTGATCACTCACCCTTGTAATATTTTGAAAAAAAAAAAGTATATATTCATCTGAAGATTTTACATTGGACCTAAAACACTAAAACTACTCCCCTCATTAAATAACAAGAAGAGAGCTGGATGGGTCTGGACTCTATTCAGAGGTGCCCAGTGACAGGACAAAAGGCAGTGGACACAAACTGAAACACAGGAAGTTCTGACTGAATATAAGAAAACACTTCTTTCTGTGAGGGTGACAGAGCACTGGAACAAGTTGTCCAGAGAGGTTGTGGAGTCGCCTTCTTGGGAGATATTCAAAACCTGCCTGGATGTGATCCTCTGCAATGTGCGCTAGGTAACCTAGGCAACCTGCTTGTCAGGGGGTTTGGACCAGATGATCTCCAGAGGTCCCTTCCAACCTCAAACATTCTGTAATTCTGTGAGCCCTCACACTTTAAAATTATACCTCAGGATTTATCCTGTGTATGTTTAAAACCACTAGCAAAACAACTTTATCCAGACAATGTAAAGAAATTGGAAAACTGGGGAAAACACTTTATATTTTAACTATGTATCTGATGGTAAAATCATAGAGTAGCTTGGGTTGGAGGGGAACTTAAAAATCAACTAGTTACAACCCCCATGCCATGGGCCTTGTGCAGTCTGGTCTCGAACACCTCCAGGGATGGGGCAACCACAACCTCTCTAGGCAGTGCATTCCAGTGCCTCACCATAATTTAAGTGAAGAACTTCCTCCTAACATCAAACTTAAATTGCCCATCTCTTAGTTTAAAACCATTCCCCCTTGTCCTGTCATTATCTGCCTGAGCAAAAAGTTGCTCTCCTTTTTTTATAAGCCCCCTTTAAGTATTGATAAGCTGCAGTGAGGCCTCCCTGGGGCCTTCTCTTCTGTAGGCTGATCAGCACCAGCTCTTTCAGCTTTTCTTTGTAGGAGATGTGCTCCGGCCCTCTGACCAACTTTGTGGCTCTCCTCTGGACCCATTCTAACAAATCCACGTCCTTCTTTGCTGGGGACCCCAGACCCGGATGCAGACTTCCAAGTGGTGTCTCACAAGGGCAGAGCAGAGGAGCACAATCACTTCCCTTGACCTGCTGGCCACTCCTCTGTTGATGCAGCCCGGGATGTAGTTGAACTGGGCTGCAAGCACTCACTGCTGGCTCATGTTGAGCTTCTCATCCATCAAACCCCCCAAGTCCTTCTCTGTAGGGCTGCTCTCAGTGAGTTCCTCTCTGTGCTCATGTCTGGGATTGTCCTGACCCCGGTGCAGCACCTTGCACTTGTCCTGGCCCCAGTGCAGCACCTCATTAGGTTCGCATGGGCCCATTTCTCTAGCCTGTCCAGGTCCCTTTGGACGGCATCCCTTCCTTCTTTGGTATCAACTGCACCACTCAGCTTGGTGTCATCTGCAAACTTGCTAATGGTACACTCAATCCCACTGCCGATGTCATTGATAAAGATAAAAAATGGAACCATCCTCTAAGAACAAAATTAAATGTATACCAGCAGTCACTTTCTGATGCTTAGAAAATCAGATTTAGTACCATCGCTGCTAATATTAGCAGAATGTCCTTTAATCTGCTAGTATTCAGAGAAAAGCTTCACCTTTTACATTAGGTACACTATAAAATCTTCCCTTCGTCCATTGCTCCTTTTTAATCTTTTTTTTTTGCCTCTATCTTACCTACAAAAGTGTCCTTATTAATAGTGCTACAGAAGTTTAGCCAGCAGGATTTCTTAGATCTTTTAATAACCACCTGAATTTAAGCTTTCTTACTTTCTTTTTATGATCTGCCAAGTTGAGGAAAAAAAAAAAAAAAGAAAAAAAGCTTTTAAGGATGGTCTAACATTGGTAAAAGCCTGCCTTCCTTTTTTTTTACTTTTAAAAAAAATAAAAAATAAAAACTTTGACCACCATATAAGAATAAATATTTCATAAGGTAGAGGTGCTTCTTTCCTACCTGATTTGTCTGTGCTCAAAATCTATATTTGTCACTAGCAATAGTGTCAAAGAGAGAGAGAGGCTTGCTGACTGGTGGCCTTGTTCCTCCCTTTTTTCTCAGGAGTTTGCTGGAAAACAAAATAGGAATCTTTTAGTTGTCAAAATCTAACACTTGCTCCAGTGTGGTATTTCTCTAGAAGTAGACCTAACGGGGGGGGGCCCCCCCCCCCCCCCCCAGAGATCAAATGTAGGCAGGAAGGAAATGTTTTCAGATTTGAAGGATGTCTTAATTTCAGAAACTAGAAATCAACATGGTGTGCAAATGTAAAAGTCATGTTGAATTAGGCTTAACGATTGGAAATGAACTGTGCAGCTTAAATCTTAATGATTCCCTTCTAATGACTCTTCTCGTCATATGGACACATGGGCAATAGTAGACTTTGAATTGACTCTTGGAGGAAAAATAATCTTTAAATTGGATTTGTTGTTACTTTATTAAATATATTAGTCTACTCTGTGGCAGGTTACCTGCATCACTCTTTTTTCCTGATAGAATAACCAGTGATTTGTCACCCCTGATGTTGGTGTCTCTGAGGCAGTTTGGGCTGGTTTGTTCCTATTCCGTAGTTTTTAGACAGCAAAAGACTAGCAGGAAACGGAAGCCTAGGAGCTAACTTTATTGCTAGCCTTCCCTCCTCTGTTAGAGCAGGTAAAGGACTTGAATCCTTGTTTTGTTTCTGGCAAAGCCTGTGCATGCAGCCATGCCCCTGGGTGTGCTGACAGGCAGAGGGCTCTGCCATGCTCCAGCACCACAGCCCTGTGTTTGCTTTCTTGCTGCTTCTCACCTGTGCCAGGCTCGGGGATGGTGCTTCCTGGCACGCTCACAGGCAGCTCTGTAAGTCTGTGATTTTTGCTAGGTCTTTTGCTATAAAAGCTTCAGAGACACTCAGAGAGAAAGAAATGTGTGTACAGTAACGCTGCAGTTCAGGTCCTAGGGTTATGTCAAGCTTTTCCATGTTAGAAATGTAGCGTGATTTCATGTGGAGCTGTAATTGCCCTCACTGATCTCCTCGTCGTTGTTTGGAGTCTGCCTGTTGCGTATGATGAGGGACAACTGTGGGAAGTGTAGGTTCAGGGTACCAGTAGTCAGTATCATGTGGTGAGGTCAAAATTATTTGTCTACAGTCATTAAAATAACGGAGATGTGACAGATAAGGCAACAGCTGAAATGAATGTAATATTTAGCAAATTATTCTCGTATCTTGACTAAAACAGGGAACCTGGAAAGAAGTGGCCATTAAGAATCTATGGCAGGAACAGTGGGGTAATAATCCTTCACAGATTGTATTTTAATTTAAATCCTAGTGTGCTAAATAGTATCATAAGTCATAAAAGTGAGATTTCCAATATATCTTTATTTCGACTCCATACTGAGTGTATTACTCTATTCATTCTTTACCTGTTATTGAGAAACAGGATTTGGGCTCCTCTTTGGGTTCTTTAAACAGATGAACTACCTTCTGTAAAGTGATAGATTTGAAACTTTGACTTTTTCTGTTACCATTAGCTCTATTTTTATGTTACTGCTCTTAAAAATGTGTTGCACATTCTTAACTTTTATCTGGCTGTATAGCTAAATTTTCATGGCCCTGTTATCTATAGGAGTATATGCATATTTTTGAGTTCTATTATCTCCCTGAAATTATAGCTTTTCTTTTGAGTAGTGAAATCACTAGGACTGTTTTAACTATGCCAGATAAAGATCTGATTTTAATGGTATTTCCGTAGTGAAATAACGGTGGATAATGGCTTTTAAAAACTATTCCAATATGCACGGAGATGTTCTGAAGGTTCTCTTGTGGTATTTTTGTTGTATATGATGGATGCCGTATTTGCTCTATATGATGTAAAAAATAAGTTAGATTTGGGTCCAAATTGACTAGATGCGATGTGACTGTTAGCAGCTACGGTCTAAGCTAGGAAAATAGCAAGCAGTCTCTTCCTTTCAGTTGTAAAACACATCTTTTATACAGTGGTCACACTTAAGCCCTGCTGTGCACGCACCTGCCCTTCAACCCTCTATTCAGCATACTTGATTAGCAGGAGAAAATAGTAAATATGGATTTACTTGCTGGGCTGGAAGAACAGAGATCACTGCCATCTTTGAATGGCATACATCGTTGGGGCTGTGCATCTTTCATGTTATAGCAAAGAAAAGTAGAGTTCTGAGAAGGAGGGGAAATACCGAGTTTCAGGAATCTGAAAAAAAAAAAAAAAAAAAAAAGCTAAAATGATAGCGAAACTATGTTGTTGCTAAATGCAACTTTGTGCATGTTAGGCAGTATGTTAGCCCACAATGCTGGATCATAAGTAAATTATCAAGATGGATTGTAGGCTATAATGCAAAACTTTCCAGTGAAGACATACTACTTAATGGCTAAGGGATAAGGAGAGGAGAAATGAGGAAGAAAAAGAAAAAGGCAGTGGATTTGCAGTAATGCATGGTTGTGGTCATTTCACTGAGAGTCTTCTGAGTTCACAGGTGTGTAAATGTTCATGTTTGTGGTGGGTTGACCCTGGCTGGCAGCAAAGCCCCCACTCAGCTGCTTCCTCACTGCCCCTAGCAGGATGGGGAAAAAGAATCAGAAAGGCTAAAGTGAGAAGAAAAATATTTGTGGATCAAGAAAATGTTTAATAGATAAGGCTGGGTGAACAAGCCAAGCAAGGCAAGGAATTCATTCACTCCTTCCCATCAGCAGGCAGATGTTTAGCCACTTCCCGGCAAGTGGGGCCTCAGCACATAGACTGATTGCTTGGAAAGACAAACACCATAACCACAGATATTTCCACTTCTACTCTGCTTCCCAAGGGTTTATGGCTAGGCACAACATGGCATGGGGTATCTTTCTGCTCCTTTGGGGTCAGTTGTTCTGGCTCTGTCCACTCCCAGCCTCTTGCCCCAAGCCCTTGCTCCGGAGGCAGAGTGGGGAAAAGAAAAGGCCTTGATGCCGTGTGAGCATTGCTCATCAATAGCTAAAGCTTGCGTGTCAGAAACACAGTTCTGGTCACCAATCCAAAACACTGTCATATTGGCTGCTATGAAAACAACTAACCCCATCCCAGACAGGGCCAGCACAATATTTTGGCCCTGATAGTTCAGGAATGATGGCAAAACCTCACCCTATGCTTGTAGGGTTAGGACTTGCATATCATAGTAATGCAGTAATATGTAGGGTGCCACTAAAGATATATTGGAGGTTGCTGGAAGTCTAGATTAAGTCCTGTTTTCTTTCCCAATAGGGAGAACAGTGGTTGGTGTGGTTGGTGTTTTTTTATATACAAAGGGTTTTTTAATAGGGTGATAGGGTAGGCAGAGGGCTTCGGCCCAAATCAAGTCTGGGTAAGGGGAGGGAAGGCACACCTTCGGTATTACATTGTTTATGTTGCCTCACCCACCCTTCCCCCTCCCCCCGGTCTAAATTAGTGACTAGAAGCCTGTATTAATTGGGAACAAATTTAAAGTACGTAAAATTTGTTGAAGTTGAAATAGCTTTGTATGCAGTACACGGTAAAACCTTTTGAATTTCTTTGCACGTTCTCTTTGGTTCCTTTATGTGTGTATCTAACAGAAACTTGGGTGGTGGATTAATTTTGTCTTGGTTTTGACCAAGGGTTTTGACTCTATCAATGTGCTTAGGAAATGAAAAACAGCTGACAAAGCAGATATCAGATTGATCCGCTGCAATTGATAGATTTTTTCCTTGTTTTGAAAAAGGATGGGTTACTTTTAGCTGTGTGTTATAACAGAAAATTTATGCAAATACTGATGAACAAATATAACTTTTCAGGAGTGGATAGAGTCATCTTCATGAGTTATACTACTCTCTGATTTTTTTTCTTTCTCTGCTCTTATTTCTTTCATTTTTCTGAGTGTTTTAAACAGACCTGCTTCTTCGCAGCTATTGTAAAATTCTCTGGGTGTTTTTTTTTTTTTTTTTTTTGGAAGACTACTTTAAAAAGTTTAAACTTTTTTAAAAGGGGCGTTGAGGAGGTAGGGAGAGGTGGAGTTGGACTACTGTGCATCATAAACTGTGCTTAGCTCTTTGAGCTATGAAGTCTGCTTAAAAGCCAACTTTCTATGGCTTTAAGCATCTGACAGGAGCATGACTTTGTTCAACAGACAATGAAGCATAGTTTAGTCTAACTTCACCATCAGTTTTTCACTTTCTTGCCTGTCCTTGAATGTCCTGCTCACTAACCCCAAAATATTCAACATGCTGTTTTCAATCTTGGAATAAAGGGTAAGGAGTATAACGCAGAAATGTTAGGGTTAAGGGATAGATCGTCCTTGCACAAATCCTTATCTGTTTTCAGTTTACAGCATTAGTGATGGAAAGCGAGCCTATGATGGAGTGGAGAATCCAGCCTGAAGTCCTAGCAAATGTCCTCAACAATAACTTCATAAAAAAATCTATACATGGGGGATAGATATTGGATTGGAAATCATTGCGACCTCAACTGCAGTCTTGTCTTTCTGCTATGATTTCAAGGCTTTGTTATTGTTAGAACAATGCTTCCTATGCACCAATGTTATTTCCTCTGAAATGCCATTTTTTCTTCAAGCAATATATTTTCACTTAGAGGTCATAGCCATGTCATATTAGACCCTATGCACCCCCTCCCCCAACAGAAACTCTTCTCTTAAATTTATCAGATTTTGCTTGTTTCACTGTACATGTGGCATTTCGCCACCATCATAAATACTAACAGACTACAGAAAAACCATTTCCTCGTATGTATTGCTAAGAGGAAAAGAAACTAGAATAAATGGGACATTATTCTTAAAAAGAAAAAAAAAGAGAGACATGAATGTTTATTCCATAAATAGAATAAATCTTGGAAAACCTGAGAGGCAAGTCAGGTATAATTTCTATCCCAATTTTATTTGACTGGGACTTAGTTTACCTACATACCTAAATTGATTCCAGCTGTATCAAGTGCTCTTCCCTAAAACCCTGTTTTCTTACCACAGAATGGGGGGGGTCTTAAAGTTTAGTCTGCTACTTTAATAGATTTTAGTTTACTTATGAAACAAACTTCAAAACTAGTTTTCCATCTCTTTGACTTTTCCTCCTAGTTTTGTCTTTTAAAATGACTGAAGTAGGATAATATTAAAAGTGGAAAAGGTTTGTGTGGTGCACTTACAGTCCAAGATTTTAAAACAAGCCCCAGAAATTAAGGTAGCTGGCTTCAGAAAGAGAAGACAACAACTCAGACCTCTTCACCTAATAGCAGGAAGCTCAAAGGCTGTTGTAACATTAAAACATTAGTGATGGCTTCTGAGAAGTCACTTTTCAGTATGGTAGATGATCCTAAAAATTTAGAGTGGAAAAGCAGCAGCACTTTCTCTGGAAAATCAATTACACATGTCTAGGCAGAATGGTAGGACATCCGAGATTACTTGAAGGCTTTTTTTCCTCCCTTCCTCACCTGATAATGCTCTTTATAATTAGCATATTTTAAAGAGTGTGGCTAAAATGCACTTCATATGCTATATTCTAATAAAATATTTATGAGCTTAGGGGCCAGGTAAACCACTAGAAAACTTAAATGTTCATTTGGGCGAAGAAAGGTACAAGACAAGCTTTACGATAACCCACTACAACACCACCAATGTAAATATGCATAAGGTAGTCATCATGATGGGCATCAATTATCTGCGTTTTATGTTTTGATGACAGGTATTTTATAGATAATTTAGATCTTGCAGATAATTTACAGTGTGAGTGACTAGCCTTTACATGAATTTGCTTTGCAGCAGCAGTATCTGTCATAAAAGCTCATTAAACTTTCTGGTCATCTGCAGTATAAGGAAAAAAGTCAACAAATACAGCTCCATAAAGTAACATAAGGATGCTCTGACCTAAGTTCTGCTTTCAAACAATCCTTGACCCAATTTTATTCATTATAAGGTATCGACAGGGACTCTAAAAGAAGGTTGGACAATAATTTTAGGAAGTACGATGAGGTGGGTTGTCTGAGGGTGGCTTTGTTTGATTGTTGTTTGTGTTTGTTTGTTTTCCCCTGAATATGTGGGCTTGTCTGTCTAGATGTTTTGCTGACCAGAGTTGTAGCTCTATGCCAGGCAGCAATATGACACAACTCAACTTCTTGTAGCACATAGTGCAGTAGTTAAAGCATTTTTTGTCAGCAAAGGAACAGCTGAAAATATAAGCATCTTTCCTGCTTGTAATACTGACTAAGGGGAGTAGTAAGATTTAATGATGGAAGAGCAGAGGGAAAACTGTTAATACTGTGACAGTACAGGGTGGTGAATAAGCAGTGAAGTGAAATGGAAAGTAGAAGCTAGCGATTTTTGTGTTCCTTTGATTTAAGACAAAGCCAAGTAATTAAAGGCCTAAGCAACTAAGAGTAGATACAGCAGTGTGTAGGAAGTGACCCATGATAGCTGGTGATAATTTGTATATTCCCAGTATTAGTATTCCTTTAGGACAAGACTGCTGTGCCATGATTAGTTTTCTCTCTTATGTGAGCATGTGATACCAGGATAGCGTGTGTATATACACATTACAAATGTATTCATTTTTTATTTCATGTACATTACATATATACATTTATATAAATATTTACTTTTTTTGCTCTGAATCTGTAGCACTTCAGAAGCTTACCTTCTCAGAGAGCATCCCCAGAAGACCTCTGTGCTCACAGTTGCATCCAGTAGAGTAATTAGAATAGAGCAGTTTAGTTGGAAGGGGTCATCAAGTCCAACCGCCTGACTACTCCAGGGCTAACCAAAAACCAAAGCACATCCCTGAGGTCAGTGTCCAAAGGCATCTTGAACACTGACGGCACAGGGCACCAACCACCTCACCAGGAAGCCTGCTCCAGTGTTCAGCCACCCTCATGAGAAACAAATCTTTCCAAATGCCCACTCTGAACCTCCCCAGGCCCAGCTTTGTGCCGTTCCCCTGTGTCCTGTCATCAGTTCCCAGGGAGCAGAGACCGGCACCTCCCACTCTGCTTCCTGTCCTCGGGAGGCTGCGGAGAGCAGTGAGGTCGCCTCTTGGCCTCCTCTTCTCCAGACCAGACAACACAGGTGTCCTCAGCCTGTCCTCACAGCACGTGCCCTCCAGCCCTTTTAGAGACTTGTTGCTTTCCTCTGGACACGTTCAGGTACCCTGACATCCTTTTGATATTGTGGAGACCAGAATTTAGACCCAACTCTTTCTGAACAGAACTTGTAAAAACTTGTAAAAGATCTGGGTAACCAGTGCCACAATCACTGCATTCAGCAACTTCCCCTGTGTGTTTCCTGCCCCGGGAAGTCGCAGATCCTGCAGACTCCTCTGGGCTCACTTCAATAGCAGTCAGAAGATCTTGGCTTGCTCTTCCTTACAATCCTTATTACATAGCTAGACAGGTGATAATCTGTGACTAATTAATTGTGATCTCTTTTATTGTACTTTATTTTTTATTTTATTTTGCTGGGTGCATTATTAAACACAAACCTAACCACTGAACTCAGTAACAGACGCATGACCATTGTTATTTTGCTGCTCTATTTCATATAGCAATAGAGGAAAACAGTATTTATATTGCTTTCCCATTTTATAAATATGGTATTTTTTTTCTGAAAAGCTTTTCAGTGTTAGTTTTAACTGCTGAGACAAATGATCATGACTTTGCATTTTAAGTTTGAGCTACACTGTGCATGGCAGTATACCAACAAACAGGTCGATCACAGGTGTCAACGCATTTGACATAGTTGCTCCTGGTTTCCTATTGCTACAAGAGAAAGAAATAGAAAAATACCCTTGCTTCTCTGACTTTATTCAACAGCTCAGTGGTGTTACTGAGGGTAACCACCTGACTCCAGAAACAAATTCATCATCTAAACCACTTTGTATTCATAATAATACGACAGGAATATTTAAGCTTTCTCAACAGTATAGTTGCTGGAGAGACCCACTTTAGTCTATCATATGATTTTAATACTTTTTTTTATTAATGGGACTGGAGGGCTGCTGCTAATGCTGTTGACAGTCCAAGATCAAGTGCATGTTTCTTTTCTTAAATTTTGAGCAAGTTACAGTACACACATGCCACTGCCCACACACAGACAATGTGAAAACACTTTGCCAGCAATTGCAGCATATTTTTGAATTTGAGGAGGCCACTTGCACAAGGTGGGTAGGAGAGCTCTCCTCTTGCCAACCAAATCTGTTATTTTTTGTGCAAGTCTTTCACAGCTCTTTTGACCAAGAGATATTATTTTTTTAATTGAAGTAGCAGAGAAATGGATTGCTCCTAAGCCGTTGGAATAAGTGCATATACCCCCCTCCATGTTTATTAATTTGTTGGTACTTATTTACTTTTGCAATTCTGATCTGGCAAAAATTAGGCCTATTATCTCCTTCTGTTTATGAATTTCTTGTATGGACAAAAATCATCCATGATACACTTCCTGCATTTTTATCCTTTTTAACGCGCAGTGGTGAAACAGTTATGTTTCCTTTCAAGGTGGTGGGTAGAGGTGAGGTGCTTTTCATTGCAACTGCTAGCAAAAAAAAAAAAAAAATGGAGCCATGAGGCACTGTTGTGTACTGCTGGGTCTGTTACTGCAGAACGCCCTTCCCGTTGGGGAGGGGGAGTCAGCAGAGCAGGCAAAGGCTTTTGTGATTCGAGAGGAGGGTAATCTGGTTAGTTTTTATGAAGAGCTTTTAATACCTTACAGGGGAAAAAGAAGGTCCATATTTTAGTGAATATCTTTTCCCATCAGTTATAAAAGGATGAAAAGCACTTTGTGGCAGTAACCTAATTGTTGTGTGTTGTCCAGCACATTGCATAGCAATGTCTTGGCCCATAGATGAGGCTGTCAGATGTTACTGCAATATAAATAATGTGTGTGATGTGAAAATAACCTTGTCTTGGAAAAGGTTGGCTTGTTAGGATGGCTTCTGTATGTTGTTTCAGCCTTTCCTGTGCTTCTCATTAACTCATTGAGATACTTGTCTTCCCTCATCTACTTCAATAATTCCGAGATAGTATAAAACAAACATGAAGGTCCTCAACATTCAGAATGTGTTTGATTTAAATCAAGTCCCCATAAAAGGCAGGGCTAGCCTCTACCACTGAAATATTTCTTTATGCATGAGGCAAGAAGTCTTTTGAGAGTTTTGTTTTCTGGCCTGATTAAATGAACTAGTCTGTGTGCTTCCCACCCCCTCCCTCTTTCTTTAAACAACATATCCTTTTTGCCTGAAATACAATTATATGCTCAAATGAGCTCTTAGTCCACTAACGGAGGACTTGTATTTGTCCATGTATTCTGCCTGAACCATAGCAATCTGCTGTCTGGCATCTTAAAGCATTCCTGACGTTAGTGGAAGCTACTGATTTTTTTTTATTTTTATTTTTTTTTTTCACTCCTGCTAGATGAACATTCTGGCTTACCCAAGTGTTCAGCCTTAGGTTAAAACATTTTTATTATCTTGTGACTCATCTTTCTCTCTCCCTCTCCCCTTTTCAGGATAGTAACTAATGTTCATTAATCAGAAAGAAATGAGGCTGTGTTTTCAGTGCAATATTCAGTGTTCTGAAGTAAGACCAAGAACAAAAATAAGACTATTCACAACAGCCAAAAATAAAATGGATAGGAACAAATTACAGTCTGTGTATTGTACCCATACAAAACTTCTTTGCAATGTAGTAATACAGCATCTGAAGTTAATAGTATTTGAATTGCTGCCAGTATGCAGTAAAGAAAAATCTATCTTATCCTATCATCTAGTAAGGTTTAGTTCATGTTATTCTATTGCTATTTACTGGGTGCTTCTGCAGTTTTGAAGTATTTATTTATTTATTTTAGTTGGGAAATACACTTGGTTTTAAACAGCTGCTGGACCAGAAGAGCCCAGAGAGTTTTCCTCTCTTTCTATATTTGTTGTATATGCTATCAGTGAGACGTCTTTAGAGTATTTGGGATGTATCGAAATCCTTGTGACATTTGGACCTAATGGAGGGACATCTGTACGGTCTTACAGTCTCACTTCCAGACATTTTTTGTTGTCATTTTTATTAAGTGGCTAATGAACTTTCTTGTATTATCTTGTTGGAGTAGACATAAGGAAGAGGAGGGAAGGTTTTTATTGTGTGACTATTCATATCAGGTTAGTAAATGAATGCAGCTCAGCCAGGGAGAAAAAGGGATGTATTTTTGACTCTGTGGACTGGTAAAATAATAAGTGGGGATGGAGAGGCTGTGTTTACTTACTTCTGCAGCCCTTCCCATCAGAATTATATTCCAATAGACGAGTAATTGAATTTTGCATTCCAGTAAGACCTGTACTATTCACATCAAAAATGTTATCAAAATTCCCAGACCCTTATCCTGATACATAACCTTCAGAATATGACTAGTTCGTGACTAGTGCTGCTCAAGTAAGTGTGTTGGGATTTTATTATGCAGACCGCTATTTGGTGTAGTACTCACTTCCATGAAAAGATGCTGAATGTGTAACACTTTACTGTGTTACTGTAGTTTTTAACAATAACAGAAAAGATGTTTCTTCTCGTGTTGCATGAGTTTACAGTCATGAACTGATGAAATGCCTACCAAAAAACTTACCCACCTATAAGGAAACTTAACACCAGGAGCAGTTAGCTTACCCAAATACTGTTTTTGACTTTTTAAAATACCACTATTTGTTGCACCTAAATCATGCATGTGTTGCACATAAATTAATGCTGCTCCAAAAGGTTATTTTTTTTCCACTTACTACCTGCTGAGTGTCATAACTGATTGGATCTGTTGCGAGGAGTAGATATGCACTGGTTTAAGGCACATAGTACAATCTCAGAGATGAACACAACATTGTGTGATGCCGCCATAGATTTAGCTGGACTTTGCAAGTCCAGCTTTCTTCCTGCTGGGATCCAGTTCTGAGGCTGGCCGCTTCCCCAGCACACCCAACTGAACTCCTCATTTTATATATATATATATATATATATATATATATATATAT
>NC_048893.1:97533745-97604211 GCF_011077185.1 Oxyura jamaicensis
TATATATATATATATATATATGAGAAGTGTGTGTGTGTGTATATGTATATATATGAGAAATACATCTTTGTATGTAAAACTGATTTGGGGGCTAAGAACATCATTCAGGCATCTTTAATCTCAGGATGGTTTGGGTTGGAAGGGACCTTAAGGACCACCCAGCTCCAACCCCCTGCCATGGGCAGGGACACCTCCCAGCAGACCAGGTTGCCCAAAGCCTCATCCAGCCTGGCCTTGAGCACCTCCAGGGATGGGGCATCCACAGCTTCTCTGGGCAACCTGTGCCAGTGCCTCATGATTCTGAGAGTAAATAATTTATTCCTAATATCTAATCTAATTCTACCCTCTTCTAGTTTAAAACCACCCACCTTGTCCTATCACTGTCTGCCTGAGAAAAAAACTTGCTCTCAATCTTTTTTACAACCCCCTTATAAATATTGAAAGGCTGCAACGAGGGGTGCCTGGAGCCTTCTCTTCATAGAATCAATAGGGGATTTTGTTTACTTTAACATAGGTTGGAGTTAAATTCATGATATGGTACAGCAATATTTAGCTGAAACAAGCTTTTATCCTTTTTTGTTATTTATTTATTTTTTTTATTTTTTGGTGAGTCTCAAGCTCCAAATTGTTTGATTGTAACCTAATTTGTAAGTTGGGGGTGGGGAAGAAGCAGAACAGATGGATGGTGGAAACTAGAAAGGCCTGACTATGACACACACGCATTCCCCCAACCTTTTCTAGCAGGGGAATTGAAGGGATTGATGTAGCTACTTTATAATTTTCATATCTGATCTTTCACTTTAAGCTCCTAGCTGCTGTGGGTTGAACTGGAGAATGGTTAATCTTCCCTGAACAGTTTTTCTGCTGCTGTTCAGTCATCAGACAACTGAAAAACAAGCCATGTTAGATAAGATGATATAAGTAGATCAGGCAAACATCCTTAAAAAGATTTTAGAGCTTCTTGGGCCTCCTCTTAGGAAGTTTGGTTTAACTAAACTCTGGAGCATCTGACAGATGCTACACATTCTCATCACACACACATTCTGTGAAGGTTGACTGCTATCATGGGCACACACGTGGGAGTAGAAATGCAGAGACATATGCATCATATTTAGATCTTTACATGTGCAAATCTAATTATAATCAGAGAGCCTTAGTACATCTTAAACTATTTTTTTCCTTTTGCAATTGCATTCCCCTCCATTACATCTGCTGGAAGGAAATCTCTGGGCAGTGAAATATTTTAGAAAAGAGAGCAAGAGAATAAGGCATTCAGCAAAGCTTCTGACTGTAATGCTACAGCAATTTCCTAAATATAGGTCTACTACACAGTGCTTTTTGTAGAGCGTATCTCAGGGGAAAACTAAACAGATAGAAGATGGGCTATATACTTTAAATGAAGAATATATATATATATATTTGAGATTAATGTAAGGGGGGCAAAATTCTACCATCTCAAACCAAAAAAATTTGCAGGTGTAACTTTGTGTACCACAAAAGTTGGAAAGAAGGAATTGGAGGAAGGGGGTGGAGAATATTTCTTTATTTTAAAAATAATGATGGGCAAAAGGAGCTTAATTCATTGACAGTAGCAATGTGCTGTCTGCTCTTTTTTTTTTGCTTTACGAGTATTCTCCCCTTTATGTATTTTGATGTTTCCTTTTCTTGGTTTTCTCTGAGCAGCCCGCTTTCTATTTTGTTGATACTCATTTCTGTCCTTTTCTATCACTGATCTTAGAATCGTTCTTTTCTTCTTGTCATTGCCTGCTTTGTCTTTCCCTCCTGCAATTACTGTGCCTCAATTGGCTCACTTTACTCTTCTTACTCTACCTTTTTCCTTGTTTCTTTTACAATGGGTAGTTCTAGAAATCAGGATGGTATTTGTCTGTATGGCCTTACATTGTGTCCCTTAAGTATGTTGTCTGCTTTTGTCACTAACTATGGAAGTGCTGATTTGTAACGTACTAGTGATTATTTTTTTTAAACATAAGTAGTTTAGCCTTCTACTTGCAAATTAACCATATCCAGTTTGGATATCCATATTAACAGAAGATATCCATATTAACATATTAATAGAATATATCCATATTAACAGAAGAACACATTTACTGGTGAAAGGATCCATAACCATATCCAGTTTGGTTTTGTGTTTTTGCATTCTGAATGTTCATCCTGTTTTACCCATGTTTCGTATACAAAGACTATTCTGCAAATAGTGACATCTTTTAATCTCCCTTAGAATCAAAGCTCTTCAGCCAAGGAGTCAACGTGCCTCTGTCCCCTGCGGAGCCAGTCCCATCACATTGCCACAGTTTAAATACAGCAGTGTCTTTTCAGGGTTGCCATGTTGGTGTTTCTGGAGCACCCAAAGTCATGGAAATGTCTGTCTTTCTAAATTTTTCTTTTTTGCTTTTCAAAATGAAAAGGCAGACGGGAAATGACCTTGTAATAGTTCAAGTGGCTACTCCTGAACTAGCACTCCGTGCTTCGCCTGGTCTTACTGTATGCTTTGCAGTATTTGCTCTGAATCCTGCATACAAAAAAGGAGCTGCCGTCTTCTGCTCTGCTTTGCTCACACTGAATGGTCTCCCTTGATAGCCTTCAGTACATCACGTATTATTGAACTTGTTCAGCCCCCCTGTGCTTCAGAAGGCTATGTACAAAATCTGCAGTGTCTCTGTGCTGCTTAGATGTTAGCATCTGGGTATAGGAAAATCTTTCAGCAAAGCTGAGAGCATTCAGGTCCCTGTAGGAACGTTCCAGAATCCTGCAAGCTTAATAAATACAGATTTATATTGCAGAACGGTGTAAAATCGAATGAGAATTTGATCAGATATATTCTGAATATAATAAGAAAACACTTCGCTTAAAACTCATCCACCGAAGCTAACTAAATGCGGTAATTGAACAATGAAGATGAAGAAAACGCTTTAGTTTTGTGCTGCCTGTTGTCACTGTGCTGAAACCAGAGTTGCTCTTCACCTGTCCCAACCAGAGGATTCTCTCGTCTTGCTGTGTGGTTGTAGACTGAATTTGGTTTTCATGAAGCAAGGAGCAAAAGGTTGCAAGTCTGGTTAAACAGAGGAAAAAAAAGCCTTCCATCAATATTTATTCCGTTCTGTTTGCTCAGTACCAGCAGTAACGCTTTCAGATGCAGTATGGCAGGGAGGTGTGGCATCACTTACTGCCACCCATTTGCTGAAGGAGACAATGCGAAGTGGATTTCGGAGAGTGTGTTCAGCATTTGTTATGCAGTACAAGAAAACACAGAAGGGATTCAAAGAGCTCTTCAGAAACATCTCACAGATACTCTGCCCTCCCCCAGAAGATAAAACTTCAATCTGAATAAACTGGCTAGCACAAACCACAAGTGTTCATCTGTAATGTTTCGGTATAGTTTAGAAACTTCCGTTTCTATTAGTCTCTGAAGAAAAACATTAATCATTGGTTACCAAGGTTCCTTTTTATGTATCATAGAATAGCTAGTGGCTAGATGCCAGTGAAGCTTGGTAAGAGTTCAGTTAGCATAACGTGCATTTACCTGGGTTACTTCCATGGTACTTGAACCTAGCTGGCTGATAAAGTCCGACCTGTATCAGAGCTTCCCTGAAGAAGTTTTAATCCTTTCACCAGTAAATGTGTTATTCTAATATTCAATCTAAATAAAATTAACAGGTCTTTAATGTTTGTTGTCATTTGTGGTTGGTGGGTTTGTTGTTGTTTGGAGTCATGCAATATCTAGTTTTTCAAACCAGAACAGGAATTTTGTCTAATATCCTTACTAGTGTCTAATATTACAATCCAGTAACATTGCATAAAAGAGGGAAGGCTACAAAATGAAGTCAAAAAAATGTGACTTTCCCAGCCACATCTGTAAAGATCACTTTACCTGCAGAGATGAAGTGCCTTGTCAGTCTTATCATGAGATGAAATGTAGTGTTGATATGCTTGTGTATACCAATTTGTTACTGTATCCTAACATTATTCAAACAATACATTTCTGAGGCTTTACTTGCAATCTTTCATAATTCCTTTACCATTTTGGCTAATGTCTGTTGCTAGTTGGAACTCGCTTACCTATTCTGTGACTTACAGAAGATGCCTCTGTTGGGGAGTGCACCGGGCAGCTGGGGATTTTTTTTCCTGGCATGGTGAAAGAGCAGAACATGAAGACAGTTTCATCCCCAGCTGGAGTGCCTGGTCATGCTCTTTACTGCAAAACTCCACTTGTTTTTTGCTGATAATGTATCTTAGTAACTAACATGGTTATCTTCTGACTTGGTTTGTTTTCTGCAGCTTTCTGGGAATGTTCCTGGTTTGAGACTTTTTTTTGTGCTGTAGCATTTTGAAAGCTGATAAACTCATTGCACATAGTAGGTAATTATTTATAAAGCAGAATAATTTAGTGTAGCGAAGGTGTCGTTTTCCTGCTATCAGTACCACCTGTAGATTGGACATGACAGTGTACCTATAATGAAATTTGGGAATGGGATTCAAATACCATTCAACTCTTCTATATGTGACTTCATAGGGTGTGTGTCTGGGGACTCTGTCACAGTAATATAAACTAATTTTTAACTCAAGCTGAAACATATTCCCTGTATTGAGTCAGGAACTAGCATATGCATGTGTTTTTAATAGTTGCTTTATAATTCACATTTAAATCCTCTCTTTCGAACTTGATGATCTCACACTGTTAAATAGCCATAAGTATAATGTTTATTCCTCAGAGAACTTTTAAAACTTCCTTAGTGTGCTCTAAAATCATATTTCATTTCGAAGTCCTGTTTTTGAAATGTTAAATTATTAGCTAGAACACAGTATAAGTATTCCCTGAATGAGCCTGGTAGTCTTTTGAAAAGGAGCTGTTCCTCTGTGGGATTGATAGCTATTAATTCTACTGTTAAAGCTTCAAATCTCGAGACTAATACTGAATTTAATATTAGCCTAAATTTCTAAAGACTTCCATTGCTTTTTACCTCTGCAAATGTGGAGGAGGAAGGGGAGGGAGAGAGGCAATTAAATTAATATAAACAAATTGTGGGTAAGTCGAAAATGCGAAATGTAATCTACTGGTTTTAGAGTTACTGATTACTTTCTTGCTACAATAGACAGTTTTTTTTTTTTTCTTTTTGAAGACCTTCTACTATATATTACCTGTCTTCTATGCAATGGTGGATATGGTGTTACTAGAATTATGTACCATAAGCTAATAACTTTCAGCCTGCAAGATTGCTGTTTCCTGGGAATCTGAAACTGTGCCATTACCTGACTGGATAATAATTCCCAAGTTGCGAAACACATGTTTATCCCAGTTAGAAGCTGGCAGCATGATTGTCAGAAAGACAGAGAACGTAATGAGCAAATTTATTAGAAATACATATTGGTGTATTAACCCTTAGCAAGGTCTCTTATCATATTTTAGTAGAACTGATTAAGAACAGGGAAAGAGATGAACAGCTGAAATGGGTTAATTATATTTCACATTTGTTATGCATAAATTGAAAAGCTTAGCTTTATTCTGAAGCCTTACTCAATTAAATCTTCATGAACTTAAAATTCTTATTGGTACCTAATTAAATTAGGGAAATTACTGGCAGACTGAATCAGAGCTGATCTGTATTTAGGGACCCCTTGAATAAAGTTCCTCATCAGCATGTTAGCTTACATATTTCTGCCTTAAATCTACAGCTGTGAAAATTCCATGTCAGTCGATCTGTTTCATGGTTTTAACTTCCTCCTCTTCATAGATCCTGTGTTCATGGATCCCGAAGACGGGATGATTAATTGTTAGTCTCAGAGGCAAAAGTAAATCTTTTTTGTGTCACTGTTAGGGTCTTAATGGGCAATTGTCTGGGGTTCTCAACAATTGGATAAAAATGAAGTGTCTTCTAAGCTAGTTAAACCCCTAGGAGACATAAATGAGCAAGTCAAGAGAGAAACTGACAAGACAAAGGTGATTAAATAGGAATTTGGCTAGTATATCTAACAGGGGAATGGCAGTTTTTTTTTTTAAGTAATTTTCTCCAAAGCTCTGAATACACACACATCTGAAAAAGGGTATTTTCACCAGCAAGACATCAGGCACTTATTGTTGCCTTTGAACCAGTCTGTATAATGCAAATTTTGCTAAACAAGCTAACTTATATTTCTGACAAGTGCTGGACCTAGTATTGTCCATAGTCTAAATTGATTTCTTCAGAAATTAATGTGTAGTTATATTCCAGGATCAGATATGATATAATGCTAAACAGTTATAACTTAAACTGTAAGGGAATTTAGCTCAATTTCTAGTGAGATCCATAAGCAGACATAACTTGTTGCCAGTGGGTGAACATTAGAAATACGAGAACAGAGTTGAGTAAGATCACTTCATTCACATACCCAAGTTGCTCCTTTTCCATACCTGCTGCTGTGGCATTGTAGCTGTACACTTGTATTTGAAAAGCTGGCAAATGGCTCTTCCAAAGCTTCATGCCAATATAATTTAATGCTTACCCTAAGAGAGACTCTGGTACGAGAGCAAAATCCTGCGAGAGAACCATGAAGGAAAACTGAGTAATTGTTGTTCCTATACAATAAATGTTATGGTATGTATTAATTATAAAGCACCCTGTTATTGTTTCTTGCTAGATGTGGCATTCCGCATGTCCACATCAGTAGCACCATATTTGTTCAAGGAAGGAATTCTGTATGACAGGAGATGGCATCTAGTGAAAAACTAATTACTCTGCTAGTAAATTAAAATAATGATACTTAGTGCTTTATAGTATATTTCATTTGCACAGGGTATTATTGCTTAAGTTTTATTCCCAACTGTTTTCAAACGTCATAGAGGACAAAAGAGTATATTTTTCTTTGATGAGGAAGGGATTGGGGTTCATCAGTTTTTTTTTTTTTTAAAAAAAAAATTCTGCAGTACCTACCTGGATTTAATCTAAATGCCTAGAACTAAAATTTTAGCTACTTGATGCCAAACACAGAAGTGAAAACCAAAACTGATGCCAAAACTTATTCTTGGCCAAGGTTGTTCATAAATGAAATGAATGTGCTAAGCAGAAAACTATCGACAAGTAGGAAGCAGGTGTTTTAGAGCTTGATACCTAGTAGTTGCCACTCTTCTGTTTATGAAATAGTTTCTTTAGGAAACCCTCCTGTCAAAATAGGAAGCAAGCCCTAGTTTCGTTGCTAGCTGAGAATTAAAAAACACACCATTGTTAAGAAAACACACCATTGTTAAGAGGAGGTATAGAAACTACTGCTGAAACAACAACAATAAAAGATTCTGTAGGTTGGTGAAGTGAAAAATGGGCAAGTCTTAAACTTTCATAGACCACAGAATTCTTGATGTAGCTGTGTTTCGTAAAGCTCTTTTAAATGAATATAACACGGCCTTCATTCTTAATAATGATTTAGAACAGTTTTTTTTTTTTTTTTTTTAAAAAAAAAAGCTGTTTTAAAAGGAGATCAGTAAATGTTTGTCTTATTTGCTGGTCTCTGTCAGGATTTGCCTTCTACAGTGGTCTTTCTACAGTATAGAGGTTGGGGAGGATCCATGATGTGGATTTTGACTCTCATTTCTACAGGTTTCTTTTGCAGATGCATATTTAAATTAGCAATTTACTTGGTTTTGGTGTCCCGAGAAGGTCACAAGGTACTCTGAGTAGATCTTCAGTCAGCCTTCAGATTTTCTGTAGTTTACTTTCCAGCAGAATTATTCTTCTGCCACTCTAGTATTCTGCAGAGCCTGGCAGAACTGATGATGAGCACAACAGTAGAGATCTTTCAGATCAGTAGAGCACAACAGTAGAGATTCTTTAAGATCATACAGTGAATTTTATTGCCCAGTGAATGTGTTGTTGCCATTGGGACTAGCAGGCCACAGGGTTTATGGTGAGCTATGAGCATGGGTCTTGGGTCTCATCTTGGTTTATTTGGAATTTTCTTGAACTTCTTCAGTTGTGGGAACTCATATCTAATGACCAGGTCACTGCTATCTGCTTGGTTTTAACTTCTGCTTAGCTACATACAATGTGTAGCATTACATCTCTCATTGACTACAAATTCCATACCTACACAATACTACCAACAAGCTGTGTAGAATGAGCTGTCTGGGATGCTAGAAGAGAAATGCATGCAAGAGTAAAGGTAGGGGGTTAAAGAACTGTTTGCAGCCTAGCCTTTATTCTAATAGTTGTTATAGGTCATTTAAAAAAATACTACTTGGGGATCTAAATTATAACTGATTTTAGGGATAATAAAGCGAACAAAAAACATACTTCCAACATCTGAAATGGGCCACATGTAGGAAATCCAGACATAGCTCAAGAAAGAATGAGCAACACGTCAAGCACATTAGAAAATATACAAACCTGCAGATTTTGGTTGCCTTGTTATTGCTGTAACCCTATGCTTCCCTCCCTCTGAAATGAGGAGGGAAGCATAGCGTTACAGCAAAGTCATGGCAACCAAAATCTTTCCCTGGGGCAACTGTTCTTGATGGTGAATGATTTTTTTTTTTTTTTTTCCCTCACTGTAGAATCAACTTCTTGTTTTTGTACACTTTGTAACACACTCTACACCTTTTTCACCTTTGAAAGTTTATATTCACAATGGAAATGTCATGCTAGTAATTTTCAGAAAGCATGACTTAACAGTCTTCCCAAGGGTCAGAGTCATCCAGTTATGGAACAGAATTGATACTTAATGGATCAGTCAGATGCGTGAGCCAAAACACTTAAAGGAAATGGGAAAGTTGAAATCCATCCATGTTCAGAAGGCCAACGTGTAATTTTTCCTCTTCTTCAAGTTCAGCTTGTGTCATTTTAAGCATTCTCTGTGATACAATGCTATACTCTGAGAAAAAAGAGAGGAAGTGAGATTATTTCATACTATTTTTTTTTTCTAGGTCTATTCGTCTCTATTTGATTCAGTATCTCCATGTGTCACTAATTAAAAAAAGAAAAAACTGAACAAAACCTGCTGTTTTCTGAAAGCATGCTTAAAAACATATATGTATACAAAAACAAATTACAACAGTGATGGTAGATAAGTAATAGAGAAATGGTAGAGGAACAGAAAAATCAATGGTTCATATAAATGACCTATCAAGTTTGATTAATACAAATCAATCACTTTTTTTTTTTTCCTGTGGCACAGCAGTTTGCCTTATAGCAAGAAATATGGCCTGCAATAACATTCTTTTGTGTATATATAGGAAGCTTTCCTCCTTTTTTATTGTGTTTGATGGAAAGGTTTGAGTAACTCTTGGTTATTCTCCAGCAGCATCCTGAATAACAATTTGCTTTTAACCTGACAACAGTGGCTTTTTAAAGCAAGTAATTTCCTACTTAGCGTAGTTTCCCAGTGGGATTAGATGTGATGGGCTACCTACCCAGTTCTTCACATCTGACAGCTGTAGGACTTACTGAGCACCGGAGGGTTGAGGAAGGGAGAAGTTAATGGTGGCTCTCTGGAGGTTACCGTCACTCAATCAAAAGCTGGAATGAAATGTGATGGCTGGGTAACCCGGTTACCCACCTTCCCTGACCTTTCTGGCTGGCTTGCCCTGCCTGCTGGACTGGTAGGTTGCTGGTGCAAGCGTGGCTCTGCTGTTGGTTACATGACAGGCGGCCAGCACGGGAAACTATTCAAATCATCAAACTGTGTGTCTCTTGAGCAATAAGTTGGCAGATACAGACCACCTCATTAGAACTGTGAAATGCCTTTACAACTAGCATTTCGTATGGAATACTATCTTGGGCATGCCTTTATGTGAATAGAAGCTATGAGTTCCATCAATGAATGCACTTTTACAAGCAGGTTTTATATATAGGAAAAAAAGCACTTTTTTTTTTAGGTTTCATTGACAAATGGGGGGGAGGACCCCAAGTGTTGTTCCCCTATGTAATTTCCTGGGACCCCAATACAGAGCGCCCCAGAAAGGACTCACCTGTCTATAAGCACGTCTTGTAATCAAGACTTATCGGTGAAAACTGATGCAGAAAAAGGCACAGACTACCTCAGCCTTTTCCCCATTGCTTGTTTCTAGGTCCCCTGCCTCACTGAACAGTGAGCTGACCCACTTTGTCTTCCTTTTGGTAGCAGTGTGCTTACAGAAACTTTTCATCCTGCCCTTCGCTTTCCTTTCTAGTTTGAACTCCAGCTCAGCCCTCCTGACTGTTCCTACGTGGGCAGGCAGTGTCTGCGTGTTCCTCCCAAGCAGCTGTCCCTGCTTGCAGCTTCTGTGTACTTCCTTCTGCCTGAACTCATTGAGGAGCCATCCTTGTTTATCTGTGCTGGCCTTCTGCCATGCATGCCTGACTATCTGCAAGGTGGCATGAACTGTTCCTGTGCCATGACAAGGCTGTCCTTGAGTGTTGGCCAGCTTTTCTCAGTTGCTTTGCCCTCCCAGGCAGTTTCCCATGGGATCCTGCCAGGTAGGTTCCTGAAGAAGCTACCATGTGCTTTTTGAAGTCCAGGATTGTAATACTATTGATCCTGCTTATTCTTCTCAGGATCCTAAACTGATAAATCTTGTGGTCATTACAGTCAAGACTGTCCTTGACCTCTACATTGTGTAACTGTTCCTCTTTGTGAGCAGCAGATAGAGCAGAGTATCTCCTCTACTCATTTCATAGAGCACCCGCACTGACACTTCTTGGAAGGCCCCAGTAATCCTCATGGTTAATTCTATTCTCTAAGCTATGACACTTTTGAAAGCAGTAGCAGCTAACATTGAAGGCATGTTCCACAGTTGCTGAGCAGAAGCTGAAGAACCTTGGTCATATGCAGTGGCAGAATAACTGTGGAATCTCCAAAGAATCCATCCAATGTCCTGCTTTTACTCCAGTGCAGATAGACATGTCTTGTCTGTTTGGTTGTGTCTGAGGGTGAGAACTGAAGGTGAGAATACACTTAACAATGCATATTTCTATGGGAATAGCATATTTCTATGGAAAAAGCTTGATATTGCTGCTCATTGAGATAGTGTTACTCATTTTTATTTTCTGTCCTCAATCTTGACTCTCTTCTGTGTTGGAAGTTTAAATAAAATAAGTACTTGGGAGTGGGGGAGGAGAAGTAATCTTAGAGCATCTAATCACAGAAGTCCTAGAGGATCCTCGTAACATAAAAGTACTTGTACCTCTTACATCTAACATAAATGAAATATTCCTTCAAGCAAAAGTGTGACCATGTGGGAAATTGGCCTCACTTGTTCACTTAACTTGTTGCTCTACTGGAGAGGAAGGACATTAGTTAGAACTGGAGGGGGAGGTAGCATGATTAGCACATTAGCTTAAAATCTTGAACAGTAAAATACTTATTTTCTCAGTCCTGTCTTTTTCTTGTCTAACTTGACAAGTGTATAAGAGGTTGTCTTTACAACTTCTTAAATAGTTGTAATCTTCCTTAGTTCTGAATATTTGCTTCAACTTCAGAATGCACAAATAGGCTCTCCCTTAATGTGCTTGAATAGACTTTTTTATCTTAATGTTCCCTTCAGGGATTCAAATCCACAATTTTCAATCTATTCTTCTTCCTACTTCTGTCTCTGAAAATATCAGCATCTCTTTAAGTATCTGCACTTCTTCCTCGGGCAGTTTGTCATGAGGTATTTCTCCTGATCTATGAATTTTCCCCTAAGCTGACTTTCTCTTTCTTTGCCTCTAAGTTCTTTTTTCCAGTTTTATTTTATGCTCTGTTCAATGTCAGTTCCTTTGGTACAGCCTTGGCACTTGTGTGGTGCTGCCCTTTGTAGTGGGAAGAAAAAAAAAATCTTCTTTTGCTTCTTCCTAACTATTGTTTTCCGGTCTAGCAATTGCGAAATTGAGCTTATATAAAAGAAGAAACCATTTAGAGGCTGAGGCTCTTATACTGAAATGTTGTAGCTTATGTAACTTAAAGCTTGTTAGTAGTCCCATTAATTGGGATAGTGTCACTGAGTTGCTGGTGTTGGGCATATGTACAGTGCTTGCAGAATCAGGACCATAAATTATTTCCTGAAAGAGCATGTCAGGGTCTTTCTAGTGATTGTAATATAATCAGAAAAAAATGTGGAAAAAATTGCATAAATTGGAGGTTTCTTTTTGTCTGTTTGTTTTTTCCCCTAGGAAGCTATTCAGTTAAGTTGTGCTAGTTCCAGAATCATCGTACACGTCCTTTAGGAGCTTGAAGGAAAAAGACCTTGTCAACTACTGTGTTCTGTTGATTTCTTGATCTGACAGCACCTGGTATAAATGGCTAGAGAAAGTAAAGAAGTGTTAATGGGTTAATGGAACTTTTTTTTTAGGACATCTGCTTTTCTTCATAAGAATGATCACCATTAAAGACAGCCATTTTATATAGCTCTCTAGAGTCACTGTTCCACTTCTTTCCTTCTTGTAAAGAACCATTATACTTCTGATTTTGCCTGTCAGATTTTTTTTTTCACAATGCAGTGGTACTGTTTACCACTTAGTTTTCCTCCATTTCTTGTTCCTTGAACGTTCTGATTGTATCCTTGATAACGTTATTGCAGGAGGAAAAACTAAATAAATTTGCACTGATTTCTGAACTCCAGTTTGGTAAGAAGAGGTGGAAAACATGGGTACAGAGTAATGTCTTAGACTTCTGGTGGCTTTTAGATTGTCAGGAAAGATTTAAATTGAATCTTGAGTTTACAAATAGCTTACATGTGATACATGAAATTTTCATTGTCAAAACACCTGAATCAGATTCTACCTCTATCAGGGATAGTTCCTGTCTGTTCAGTTTTCTAAACTTTTAGTTCTATTTTTTTTTTCCTGCATTTCAATGTCTAGTTTCTTATGGTAGTGTTTTTACCCTATGCAGGAAACTCTATTCATTTGGAAAACAAACAAACAAAAATCAAGCTAAATTACAGCTTTGGAAGTAAACACGCAGTATCTGTAAATTCATCTTCAGGATAAGGTGTGTATATATATATAGTAATGGGAATAGTGTTAAATGAAACTGGTGCATGGCATGCTTCTCCAAATGAGAGGAGAAGGCTATTCATATTAATGGTAGGAAGCAAAGAACAGGCAGAATGCTGTGCTACAGGATGCTCTGATAGATAAAGTTTAGAAATGTGCAAAATGAGACATGAATGGAAAAATTCTGTGATGAGAAAATCCATCAAAGGCCCTAAATAAAGAGATAATACCTTCAGCAGAGGAAGTTGCAAGCTCAGGGAATAGTTGAAGGATGCGTTTCCTCATAATTGTTTTGTTCTTGTTTACTTCCCTGGGTAATTTCTGCTGGCTGCCATGAGAGACAGGATACTGGACTAGGTAGGGTCTTGACCTGACTCCCATGGCTACTTTTACAGTTTGTTTTCTTATTTACATAGATGAGATTTATGCTCTCCTCTGTCCCCTTCTTCCCACCAGTACTTTAGGAACCATCTGGGTGAGATGGCTGGTCTCCACAGGCTTCCAGTGACGGTAGAAGGAAAGGCTTGGGCTGTTGGGGAGCATGTTGTTAGCTCTGGAGTGGGAGGGAGATGGAAGCCATTCCTGAATGACACTGACAACAAGAGAAGCGTAGAGGGTTTAGTTTCCTTATGCTAATTCACTATGTGATCATCCACTATGATACTTCCCCAAATTGCTTACAATTTAATTTGAAGCAATGTGTAACAATTGAGTGTAACAAACAAATAGGAGAAACGATTAGAAATGGAAGAACAGAGGCAACTGTAATAAAAGCATTACATGGTTCCATGTGGCTTCCATCACTGGACTTGTGAACAGAATGAAGCATTAAAAGCAAAGCAGTATGAAATAAAACATTCTAGTGTATTTGAACACGCTATGGAAATACTGTCATTCAGATATTGACTTTATGATGGGTGGTGATTTTTTTATTCTTTTTTTTTTTTTGGCTGAACCTCCTAAAACAATGTATTAAAATATTTGTTTTAGTTATACTGTAAGGTTAATATATTCTGCTAGGGTCTAAATGCTAACAAAACACCTATTTGGCTCTGAATGCTTTTTTAAAATAATAATAATAATAAAAAAAAACTTGCAACAATGCTCAACTCTACTGTGTGGTACTGCTATCTGTTCTGCAGTCCTCTGAAAGAACAAAAATCCCAAGCAAACAGGAGCTCCTTAAATAAACTCATTCTGTCATGCATTGCCAGATTGAATTACTGAAGCATTTAAAAAAATATAGAGAGCAGAGTTGTGTTCCTGTGTGTCATTTCTTTGTTCATGTGTATGTATAAATACATAAAAATATCCCTAAAATTGTAGAGATGGGAACATGTTTGGACTACCCTGGCTTTCTAATATGGAAACAAGCTTTTAACTTCAAATTTTGAAAACTAAATTCTTTAAAGTCTAAACCACAGACTCCTGCTTACCACTTCGCTCATTAATGAACCGTATCTAACAATCTAACAAGGGTTTTCGTACTTTGGATGCTCTGTGGTCTGGGAGGGGTTCTTCCTATCTACTGTCCATTTTGTTTGAAGACAAATGGAAGAACTTAAAGGAATGGATGTTTGAAGTGTGTTCCTCCTCCCTCAGTAAGGAAGCGGCAGGGAGGAATTAGAGGGAATACAATGAAGTGAAGACAGGTCTTAATACGCAGTCGTCGTCAGACAAAATCGCTGATATTTGCAGATCTATATGCATGCATTATAAGTATATATTTACATATGTAAGAAAATATGTGAAAGCTGGAATGGATTTCATAGGTCTCAGGAACAAGGGGAAACAACAGCAGCTTTATTGGTGAGTTTGTTTGCTCTTGCAGTTCAGCTTTGCTGAGCATTGCGAATGTGGAATGCTGAGAAGAACTAATGAGAGGATAGCTGTTGGTATGGAGGCTTGCATTTATTAGCACTGTATCAGTTCAAACTAGGTATCACACCAACAAAAGCTATAACAAATATGAGGATCAAAGAAGCAACTTGATTTACAATTATTTTTGTGCCACTGATATTTATCAAACAATTCATCAAACAATTCATATACAGTAATGAATAAAAGTCATAATATGAAAGGAGCAGCCACATCAAACCTACCTCCCCAGTGAGGTGTACAAACATTAAATGATAAAGGAAAGAATAAGGGTGAAGAGCACAGAACTCATGAAAGATAAAAATCAAATGCTGTATCTAGAGCCGGTATTAATGCTCAGAGTGAAAATCATGGGAAGAGCATTATTGCTAGGTGATATTAGGTCTTCACTTCTAGAAGCTAATCATAACTAGTTCCCTGTTTTTAAGCAGAAATTTAAGGGGGGTGGGGGGAACTGTTGATAGCTCAAAGAAGGTTCTACGAGGGATAACAAGGTGTCTTTGGCTAGTTTGTCAGAATACAAAATATCAGTAGCAGTTATCTCTATTGAAGATGTCATCAGGGTGTAGGGCATGCAGCAGAGAAAGCAATGTCAGTGAAATAAAGCATCAGAGAGCGTCCTAGTGAGTCATGAAAGTTGACATCCATAACTCCTATTTCTTCTCCCCACTTCCTTTATCTTTGGAAGAGGGGGAAAATTTTAGCAGAGCAGAAGATGCTGGGCTAATTCAAAAGATTTTATGTTGAGTGTCTTGCAGTATTGATGTGGGGGGGAGGGGAATACACTTCTGTGGGTATTTCCGTGCTCTCTGCGTGTGTCTTATTTACAGGAGACAAGGAGGTTTATCAGTCAGGAGAGCCTGTTCGGCACCTCTGATATTTCAGCAGCCTTTTGGCAACACCTGCTTTCCATAGAATATATGTTATCTACGTTTATTACCTTGTTTGGATAGCACTTCCAATAGGCTTCCATTCAGCATGTCTTCAGTGCCAAAACACTTCCAAGAGAGACTTTCAGGTTGTGACAGGCTTGACTGGCTTTCTTGGCCACATATATGATATGATGGTTTCCAACCTAGATAAAAATGAATGGAGCAACTGCATGGTGTTTGGAGATGTTTGCAGTAGGTTGGACTGACTGCTACTGAGGAAATATGAATTTGGAGTGAAGTAGATAAACCTCTTAGGATGCATAATTAGCAAGTGGCATTCAGCTGAACTTGTACAAGTCCTAATGTGTGCCTTCTGGTTTGAAAAATACATAAATGAAGCTTTAGCATTAACAAATTGCATAGGGTAAACCTTAACAAATTTACTAAATGTTAACAACTCTAGTAGTTCTAAAACTACTAGTTCTAAGACAAAAAGCAATTCAAATATTACACCTAGGTATGTAGTAACACTTCATGCTTTAGGGTAACCTGCTTGGCCCCAAGTCACTTGCCTCAGAAGGGAGCAGGTGTGCCATGGCTCCTGTGTCATCTGCCACAGGTGTATGTGGGTGCCTTGGATACAGAACATACCTGAAATGGCATTAATTATATATGGTTTTGGTCAAGTGGGCTGAAGTGGATCACAACATTGTACATCTGAGTGAACACAATAATCCACAAAGCCGTTGCATATCTGTGTCTTTTGGCAATATATGTTTGAAATAGCTCTTTGTATGTTTCATAAAAAGCTTCTAAGTAGCAGGAGGAGAGGTCTGTAGATCCATTGCATCCATGTTAGGAAGCTGCATGTCAGCTGAGCAGCCACAGTTTTAAACTCAGGGGCTTCTTACTCACCGTGTTCTTCATGGAGATACGAAGAACATAAAACACTATGAAGAACATGGACCAAAGACCTAAATACTAGCATATAAACACAACATTAGTGAAATCCAGGATTCAAAGGCACCAGATGATTTTCAGTCCAGGATCCAAAGATTTTTATCCTTGTCCTCACCTGGTATGATTTCTTTAACAAGTACATGTTTTAGCTAGAGTCTTGCTTTGAGCAGTCAGCAAAATGAAAACAAAACAAAACAAAAACTTTATGGTGGATGTTAAAGTTTTTATACTTTGTCATGGCAATGTGTTGTCATCTGTCAGTTCAGTTCAGTAAATTGGAGCCAAGCTAATAATGAGACTTGCCATAAAAGTGTTCAAGACTGCTGGAGAAGGTTAGGTTACAGACTTCAGCTTCTAGCAGAATGATCACCGTAACTGTACCAATAGGACTGAAATTATCTTTGCATGGGTTAGTGGCATGATACTCAAAAGATGCCTACTTTATCCCTAGTGTATGAAGAAGTAGTCTGTATGTATGTAAATAGATAAGCACAGGGCCCAAAGTCTATGATCTGTTTGGGACCCGAACTTGAAAAAGGAATTTTCACTTTCAGTAAGAGAAAGAGAGACACGGATGGAAAGTAATTATTGATACCATCAAAAATGCACTTGATGGGTGTTTGTAGTAGGTAAGAACAGAATTATATTTGATCTTCCTTTTTGCAAGGGCAAATACCGAACTGCTACTGAGCACTCTGTTTACTTGTTTGAATTTATGCAGGTCAGTGTAAGCAGGGCAGTAAGTCTGGAGTTTCAATATGAGGATTTTTATTTTTTTAAGTTGTCGTAGCAGAAGGCTTGGTTTACTTCTGAAATGTTTCTGGCTTTTGATAAGGACTTCAGTTTTCAGAGGCATACAAAATCCCCTGACAGATACAGCTCTGAAAAACCACTGTGAAATTCAGTGTCCACAGCATCCTAGAAAGATTTAGTAGAATTGTGAATGATTTTAAATAGGAAGTCTGATTATTTGGGTTATAAAAGAATAAAGAATTTTGTCATAGCGAAGGAATAGAGCTCATCCTCTGCATTTCCTCATAGGGCCAGGAAAGAATTGAGACTGCAGTGGCTTTTTGTTGGAACTTTATTGATATATTTTTCATTGAAGGATAATTCCCTGTGAAAACTACACAGAAATGAGAACGTCTGGAAGAATAATCAGGTCTTCATTTTCTCTGTGAAAATAATATCTATATTATATTGTTTAGGAGTGTGAAATTATCTATCACTGTGAACATTGTTATAGACCATTATATGTGTGTTCATGATCAGGTTTATTGTTAATCCAATTATTATGCAAAGGAAATAAATAGTTGTAAAAGCAGTCTTGGTATTTGCCAGCCTCTTTTCTTTTTCTTTTTTTTTTTTTTGGAATGTAACATAACGTGTAGGTAGAAGTTGGCTGCACTGGACTTGTAGCAGTATAAAGTCTGGTTCCTTGGTTGCTATTTGCATTAGATTCCCTCCTTTTTTTCTTCTCCCTTTTTTTTTTTTTTTTTTTTTTCTTTTTAAATATGCTAACCTTTCTTCTAATCTTCTAGCTTATGAGCAAAATTGAAGATGTGTGCCTTTGTTCACTCTGCTAGGAATAGACTTCTGTTCAGAATGACCAGTATTTACTTAAAAAGTTAGAAAATGACATACACCTTCACTCATTTCTCTTTGCTCTTCATCATCTTGTAAAGTTGCCTGCATTTCCATATATGCAGGGGGTCTACCATCAACTAAAGATCAGGAAACGTACATAAAAATGGCTAAGTAATACCCAAACACTTTCTACATGTTTATTTAGGCCAAAATACTTATTTTCTCATGTTTATATCATTTGAATTCCTGTACTTTGGAAAAGCACGAAAATCTAAGATGCCTGGACCTTCAAGTACTGTAAAGGAAAGGAAAGGAACTCAAGGTTTCTTTTACAAATAGTCACAATTTTGGAGTTTCTAGTCTTTCTAGATTGTCATTACTGAAACTTAAATATTTGAAATCAATAGGTCTTATTGTGATTGTTTGGGGTAAAACATAAAGATACATGCATAGAGGGATGCAAAAACTTTTATGCTTTCCTGTATAGTTTCTTTTTCTTTTTTGAAATCCCAAATTTCTAAGTTTGCTACCTTAGACTTTAATTATAGGGAGTAAAAATGAGATTAAAAAAAAAAAGCCCATATTTTATTGAAAAGAGACTATACAATCAAATTAAAGTTTTTTGTTGTTGGGGGTGGGGAAACTACAGTATTTTGTATGGAAGGCATTGCTATAAATTTTTCCAATGTGTGGACAGACTTTGTTTTCCTTCTTTTTCCACCACGATAATATTCTTAAATATTAGTTAAAGATTTATTTTTAGTATGGAGAAGGGTATTCAGAAATGTTTTACGAGCTCGATGAGAACTTTTTTTTTTTTTTGGAAGCTGCTTTGTAACTTTCATCAGTTTGTTAACACACAAACTTACTTTTACGTTCTTCTGAGATTTTGCCTCTAAGTTGTGATATTGTGTGTTACATGCATGGAGGATTTTGAGGCTGTTAATTATATTTTTCTCTTGATAAAAGGGAAAAAAATCAGGGTATGGAGTTCAAACACACCAACTGTTTTTATTGGGGTTTATGCATCTTAGTCACTTTTAGGTGTTCTTGGAAACTTTCAGCATGTGAAATATAAGAGAATTTTAATTGCTGTAGGATAATTACAGTGAGTGTTAGCATTGTTTTCATGTAAGAACATGTACTTTCTCTATAAATCGAAAGAAATTGATGTTCGCAAAATTCCTTTCAACTAGATCCCTATTTAAGGCAACATCAGTATTTTGTAATGCCACAAATGCTTGCTGCTTCTGATTCATCAGCGTATGACTAGGCTCTCTCCCCACTTTTCTTTCCTTCCCTCCCTCCAAGAATTTTTATTCTGTTTATTTGAAACAGGTTTGATTTATTTTCAGATCTCTTAGCAATGAATGGAAAAAAATGATAGGATTCATGTCACCTGCAGTGTTAGATGCAATCTGCTGTTTGCCGTCTAAGATTATGAAAGACTTGCTACAAGGTTTTCACAGGAATATTTGAGAACTATATAGAAGTGAGATTTATAGCCATACTTCTGATGAAGATTAATGTTTATTGTCTTAGTTCCTGAGATGCAAGGAAATACGGCAAGGTATATTATCTTCTCATCTTTGGTTCACTACCTAAGATGCCACAGGGAAGGAGGAATAGACTAAAGCAATCAGTAAAATCAATCTGAGACTGAAGGGTAGAGGGGGATGTTTGAGAGAGTTAAAGGTCAAAATATAGCGATAGAAAATCAGGGAGACAAGTTGCAGATGTGTTCTTTAAGTTTCTTGCATTCATTTTTCTCTTTATATCCTCCTTTCTATGCTGCTTTTTGTAACTCTGTACTCTGTTTTCTACTACTTAAACACGATGCTCTGATTCTCATCGTGGTTCTGGTTGAATAAACAGTTCCCCAATAACCTTCCCACGGAGCATTCTGGGGAAAAGAGACAAATGCCTCCACTTCAAATCAAATTCCAGCTATTTATTCTTAATGAAGGAATTAACATCAGTTATTTTTTTCTCAGCTGAGATCTAAAAAAAATAGAAAAGCTTTCCAAAGATGTGTATTTGGCATAGGCCTAGACAACAGTAGAAGAGGTGCAAGTATTCATGGCAGTATTATGTAAGGAATAAATTCACAGCAATAGCTGAAGAAATACCGATTGATCAACACAGGGTTATGCGGTTAGAGGTATCCTGTGTAAAAGCACCTTCATGTAAAATCTTAAAGAAAATAATCAAAATATTCCTGTAAAATTATATAATCCACTACTGTTTCTTTTTATTGGCCTGGAACACTCGTCTGTTTTGTTCTATTCTTTGATTTTTTTTATACAGCAGTACTATAATATCTGTTTTGTTTATTTGTCTCTTTGGAGTCTTCCTTATAGAGACAAAATGCTTACATATACTTTCCTTTTTTCTTCTTTAAACTCTGAAAGTGATCCGTAGTGTTTTGATCTTTCAAAATTTTACTGTTTATCTAACAGAATGCTTTTCCACTCTTAAGGTTTCCTGATTTCAGAGTAACAGTCAATATAAACATTTTTGATGTGGCTAAAAATTAAAGATATTGATTTTTTTCACTCTGTGCAAATAGGAATGAATACCTGGTGTCTTACTCCAGCAATACAGATTATAATAGAATTGGGAAATAATGTAATGCTCAAATTATTTGAGTTTGAAGAGCCGGCTGCAAAGAGAAGGTGGGGGGGGGGGAGGTTGAAGAATAAGAGCAGGATCTCTTATGGCAGCTTTCTTCCATGGTACTATTTGTTGTTGCAGAAATGAGGTAAGAAGACAGCTGTTTATGCAAATAAAATGTCTCACAAATCCACATGAGAAGGTGTGCACAGCACTTATAACAAAGAAATGTTCCCTCATGCCCATACTGCGTCTGTTTCCTGAATAAATCCCACACCAGTCTAAATTCCTATCTGCCAACTTGTGTTAATGAATATGGAACTTGCAGAAGAGCCAAGGCATAATGAAAAAAAAAAAAAGCATAAACATTGCTTTTAGTTTGGAATGAATGCATGACTAATCCAAATTAGATATACAGCACTGCCCATTTCAAAGGGCAAGCTCTCTGGCTGGCTTTGCTTGTTCAGTTGCACTAAAGAGAAAAACAGAGCAATACAATGAAAACTTGGTTGAATGCAATGGAAAAGGAAAGAAAAGAGTAGAACTAGATAATGAAATTTTGAAAAAAAATATAATACAGAAATGCATGAATGTATGCTGATTTGAATATCAAAATATTTCAGTTTCTTAGGATGCCGAGTATTTCTTCTCACTGAGGAATAATGTGGCATATAGCATCAGGAATTTGCTGGATTTTTATTTTTATTTTTTTTTTTTAAGATTTGATCACCTTGTTTATCCATTTTATTCATGACAGAGAGGGATATAATGTAGCTGGTTTTTGGTCTACTTAATTTCAAGTACGTTTAAGTGCAAAGTAGCATTTTTGCTAACTGTTTTTTTCCATTTAGACAGAAAGGAAAACAGAAATATAAATTTCTGTGAGAAACAGGACCAAAATGATTGGAAACTGCATGATAGTAGAGTATATGAATGTTTTGAAGCAAGTGTTACCAGAGTTAAACTGGTTGTTAGCCTATGAAGCTCTCTGGTTTATACAAGTCATATAACAGCTAATTTGTTAGGCTTGGGTAGATCTTCCCAGATGTTTTATCACTTTTGAATTGCAACATTTCGAAATGCTGTCTTCCAAACCTTGTTATATATTTATATATATTATTTATGTATTTTATATTTATAAAGTGAAGAGGAACTGTTATTCCACTGACTTTGGTTGAATGACTCCTAATTCCCATTTGCAAGTGGAAAACATGGAGCTGAATATTAGCTCTTGGCTGCTGTGAAGAGCTGTCAATAAAGATGTCTTCAACGTTACTGTGATTTAGCAGTGGCCATTGTTCTCCATCTTGGAAAACAGCTGAGGAAATCAGATGATGCTTTAGCATTTCTTACCAACTTGATGATAAGCTCAACAATATGGCACATGAGACAGCAGTCTTTTCTAGAAAACCATAAATTTTCATCTTTATTTGTTATTATTGCAAACCTGCAGTTGGTTGGTAATAACTTTTTGTGAACTTTTGTAGCTGAATTTCTTAGAGGTAGAAATCTGGGAAAAGATACGTCTAATCTTACATAGCATTGCCACTTTCTATAAAGTGTGTCTAGTTCTGTCATATTGCCTAATGGCTGCTTTAAAAAAAAAAAGTAATAAAATCCAGCTTGACAGACAAGTACACATATGGGAAAAAATAGCATAGAGCTCTGAGTACAAGATTTTATATAGTGTTTCTTTGGACACTCAAATATGTGTAATTTCATTGCTTAGGAAAGCAAACTAATCCCTTCTAGAAATTCTATCGTGTGGAACTGTATTGCTACTGATACAAGTCAGCAGCAATTTTTAAACTCTGTAAACCTATCATATTTATTTCTGTCACCTAGAGTATGTTCCAACTGACTGATGATAGTAGTAGTCAGTCCTCTGTGTGGACTAGCCGCTATAATAAGGATGAAATATAAATCTGTGAAATCTATTGACAAAATATTTGCAACAGATGAAGGCAGAACTCAAGAATTTGTGTTTCATTCCAATTTACTGTGGGAACATGGAATAGTGATCTAACCTCTACCTTTTTCTTCCATAGAAACTGTGACTGTCTAAAAGTCCCGGTCATGATTCTTCCTCTTTCACTGCAGTGGAATGAGGGAAAAATGCGTGTGAAGAATTATAGAGATGGTTTTCTTGTTTTATGTTCTGGTGCTGGTGTTACAGAAGGCAACGGCATCCATTACCTTTAATTTTAGCAATAGTCCTACTGAGATTTTACAGATCTGGGACAGAGCAGATACAAATCTGACAGGATTTACAATGATTTTTATTATTTATTTATTTATTTATTTTTCTGCTAGAAAAAGCAAGAAAAAGCTCAGAAAAGCAAGCTCTCTCCTGAGCAAGTGACAACTGAAACTTATTCCAAGTCTTAATTTGGTCAACTGTGCCAAACATCTGCATGCTGTACTGTTAAGTTTTTCCAGTGTTGATGTTACCAAAAAGCTATGGTATTAAATTACATGAAAAACACGCTAAAGCTTTCACAGCCTTACTACAACTACAAAGTTTGTGATTTGAAGTCTATAATTTTAATGTTACTGTGGTTTTCGGGAGGCAGTCCAGGCTTATTTAGCCCTTTTCTTTAAGGGTAAAATCAAACAATAAGGGGGAAAAGCCACTAAAAATAGAAATCACAGCCTTAATGTCTATAGTAAACTTATCAGTAAAAAGAGACAACCAGGAAACCTGGTCAATCTCCTCTGAGAACTGGCCAAGTTCTACTAGTGTTTTGCTGTTAAAGACGGTGTTTTTAGCAGTCACTCTGGTCATATGCTCCTAGAGTTCTCTGTTAAGTAGAGGTTGTGTTAAAGATACAGAATTATATGAATTTTCATTGTACAGAATTCAAAAGACTAGGAAAGATGTGCAGATGGGGTGTACTTCCTCTCATCTAGGCAGAAAGACTAGTTTGCTGCAGTTGTAGCTCAATGGAAAAAAATAATATATCCATAAAGTTGTAAAGATTACCCCACTTTATCAGCTGAGGATGGCCAAACATTGGTATTGCCAATGTTTTGGGTTCCCTCCTTTTCCCCCGCTGTGGGATCAAGACCTGCTATTCCTTTACCCAGATACTTTGGACCATAATTATTGGCTATCCCTTCACTTTAAGAAAGCAATCTGATCAGTGACTACTGTAGGGAAAGTGACTAGATGCTTGTGAGCCCATAAAAAGCCCCCCAGATGGACATCTAAGCATTAGCAGAATACTCATACTCCAACATAATGTTGGAGTATAGCTCTACCCTGGTGTATAAACAAGAAATCCTGAAGAACTAGGAGTTTATGAACACGTCATGGTGTGCCTCAACAGATGATGGCCTGTACAACCTGAACAGTGGACTGTCTTTCCACGATCAATAACCTCCACTGGATGAGTAGTGGAAGGAAGCAGGCAGAGCAGATTGTAAGTATCTTTCTTTTGCTTCTGGTAGCTTGATAGCTAGATGATGTTAATCTGTGGGGCATTTAAAGTAGAGAGGAAAGATGACTCTTCCCTCCGCGATCCTGATTCTGGTGACCGTAGGTGGATTGCCCAATAGAGAGGAAATTGCTGTGCACCCAGCAGAACCCTTCCTTTGTGGCTGCTGGAGGAGTTCCCACAGCCCTGCTCTTGCATTGAGTGTGGTGGTGCTGCCCCGATGGGTTGATGTTGACACCAAAGGCTGTGATGAAGGGTCCAAGTGTCTGTTTTGCAATGCGACACCAAGACACCAGCTTCCTTTGGTTACTGAAAACCCCAGGTTGATGAATCGGTAGGCTTGATTTAATTTGGTTTTGGCTTTCTGAGCACTGCACCCTAGCCCATTAGGAAAAGCTCTGTGGCAGTATTAACAAAGGTTTTTACTTTTTTATCCCAACTGGTAGCAGCGCATGTCTTTCAGTACTATCATCAAAGATTTTAAGGACTTGTGTGTACCATTCTTACATTGATGGGTTACTAGCCAAATTCAAGCAAGTCTTCCCATGAATGGTACCATGAGGTGCATGAAGTCCTGAAAAACCCTATGGAATTTTCCTTCTACTTTTTCTATGAAGGGTCCTGCTCCTTTTGGGGAAGGAACAAAAAAAAACAATATATTTAAGACAGTATGGTGACCCGTAAAGTTCTAAGGCCTGTCCTGCACTACCAGTGGGTAACTGCTGAAGGAGGCTGAAGAGTCTGGGTAGATCAAAACCATGATTTGACAGGAGAATCTGCTGATAATCCCTTTATCTGTTGAATTATAGATCATATGGTGTGCCTCCTTAGGCTGTACCGCAATCATCAGGGATTGTAACGTGCCTCAGCAGCTTCTCAGAGTTACAGAGGGAATTTTCATGGCTTGTAAGTGACTGTAGACCTGGATTGCTACCCGGTATGTGGCTGCATGTAGTGGAGGTTACACAGTGTATCTGTGGTGGATGAAGGCAGCATTCCAATCACCCACTGAGATCTTCCTTTAACTTATGTATTGTGAAGCTGTATGGGTCTGGCTGGGATGTTAACTTTCCCTGCAGCAGCCCATACAGTGCTGCGCCCTGCACTTGTAGCTAGAACAGCAGTGGCATCACACCAGTGTTGTGTCTGCTGCTGAGAAGTGCTGGCACAGCATCAGGACTCTCTCTGACCCTCCTAGGGGGTGGGCAAAACTGAGAAAGAAACATCAGCAGGGCAGCTGACCTAACCCAACCAAAGGGATATTCCATACCACATGATGTCACACTCAGCAATAAAAGGTGGAAAAAGGAAGAAGAGGGGAGGGGTGGGCTCACATTGTGAAAACGTCTGTCCTCCTCCCAAACAGCGGCTATGTGCGTTGAGGCCCTGCTTCAAGGACGTGGTCGAGCATCGTTCATTTGTGGGAAGTGGAGAGTAATTTCTTTCCTCTGCACTTCCACATAGCCTTCACTTGTTTTGTTTTGCTATTCCCTTCCCCCCTCCCTCTTCCTCTTTCCCCCTTTTTTTCCCCCTTTAGTTGAATTGTTTAATTAGTAATAATACTTCTTTAATATTTTTTTTCTTTAATTAAATTGCCCTTATCTCAACCCGTGAGTTGTTCTTTCCTTTACTTCTTCCCCTCCTCATCTGAGGAGGGGGAGTGAGAGAGCAGTTGTGGTGTTCAGCTGCCTAGCACGGTAAAACCACCACAGAAGCATATACAGAAATGATCTGTCTGGCTCCTGAAGAGGCATATTTGGTTGGAGGGATGCAATTTGTGCTACTGCCTGGCAAAGTTTCCCCTAAGAGTCGTCGTCGTCGTGTTCCCCTCCCTCCCCCCCCCCCCCCCCCCTTTCCCCTAAGAGTCAATATAAGAGCAATATAAGAGGTTTCTTGGCCTGGCTGGCTTTCTATGTAGAATTGTCACTGTGACATCTCTATTGAAAAACCTACTGAAAAGAAGAAAATAAACAGAAGAACAAGGGGACTGAAGATGGCAATTTTTGTTTTTCAGTTTGAAAGCACAATCTTTTCAAATAAATGTTTCTTTTTAACTTCGAACTATCACACCACTCACTTCAGACAGGGATGCCAATGATGCTGAGTTAAGCATATCGTTCCCTAAGAGGTATGTGGGGGTGGGAGGTGGGGCAGTAAGACTGTTCTTTTATCCTGTTCCTCAGGAATATTATATATCTTCAACCATTACTGAAGAAAACTTACCAGTTAAGAGTCTAGGTACCAGTTCCTACATGATTCCCTGCTAAGGGATCTCTTGTGTTCACCCAAATGCTGTGTGCAAATGTATTTGGTCATGAATCCATCTCCTATTGGGGATGATTAAACGTGTTCTATACTGTGTTCTCAGATTATTTTGTAAACTAGTCAGAGTTGATTACTAATGCACTAGAGCTGATTTATTGATTTCCTTCTGATACTTCTTGTTCACCTGATTTGTTTGCAATACTCTCCTGGAGAAGTAAATATTCTTATAGGTAATGATTTAGTCATAATACCTGAGCTTTTTTCAGACTTCTAGAAGGACACCTGTGTAGCAGGCTGACTTTGTCAGCTGTTCCTTTGGTCCACTTAGAACTTTCTACAACACTAGCAGTAGATATTTCATTCACCTCTTAACAGCTTATATTTGTTTGCTGGTAATGGAAGGATTTGTCCTTGGAATATTGGATAGAGATGTATCTTATAACTCAGGAAAAGTATTTTAATGGGAATAAGCTTTTTAGCACAAAATCATTACTTGAACCATTTTAGATTCTTTTGTTATCTGATGGAATTGAAATCAATATGTCAGGCTATAGATACAGAAATTAAGTGCTAACTTGAGTTTTGTATTGGTTTCTAGAATAAAACTCTAGAGCTATTTAGCCAATAAATTACTTTTAGTTAAGTTTTCCATTGATATTTTCATAATGTGCTTTCCACATATTTTCATTACATTTATGTATTACCTTCACTTAGATGGAGAAAATTCACACTTTGCAAATATATAGCAGGATTAGACTGAAGTGCTGCCTACGTAAAATGAAGACCTAAGACAAGGTCTCTTCCTTTAGCTCTAAGGGTGACAATTAAAACAGCATAAAATGAGCACATCTTAAGAGCTAAGCATGTCATATGAGCTAGTGAAATAACTTGTATTTCTAATTCACATGCATATCATAATTGCTAGGCAGGCATTTTACTACATGCAGTTCTAAGCTTTTATGTGAAGTATTCTTAAAGTCACTTTAATCCTTTTATTTGTCACCTCTTTGCACAATGTAACTGAGAAGAGGTATGTCAGTTCTCTCTTAGACAGGTACAAATCTATTTGTTCTGCTTTTGGCTGTAGTACTATTGAGTTATTAAATAGCAACATAATTATTTTAAGCATAATCATATAACACAATTATTGAATTCCAAGATTTGATCTCGCTCATGGTGAATTACATAGTATATTTTTTCCTTTTACTTATTTAAACCAACATTTAAAGGTACAATGTGAAAGAACGTCAATAAAGCAGTTCTGTTCAAAAATCACAAAGATAAAATTAAGGCAGACAAAGAATCCATTGCACGGAGAAGCTAGCAGAATAAAGCTAATGGGTGAAGATACATAGCAAAAGAAGACTTGGAAGGGATAATAACATATGTACGGACAAAGATGAATGTGAAGCATTCATCTAGCACCTGTAACCAGTCCACAAAGCAAAGGTTGTACCCTCACAGTAATGCTGAAGTGAACAGGCTAAGCAGGGAACCAGTTGTTACTTGCCAGGACTGAGGGTAGCAGCTTCTCAGCTTATGAGTCCAGTCACTTTAATATTAAGTGAAAAGAATTCATTCTTAACTTCATTTAGTAAAAGATTGGAAATGAAATATTCATCAGTTTCTTAAGAATTCTCTTATTTCATATTAGGAATAATTCCCCTCCTCTCTTCTATGCTGGATAGGAGCACAAAAGACTTCAGTTAAACAGTGAGAGATGTGAATTATTGTGTAGTAATAGACAACAAGATACATGATTAGTTCCAAATATCCCACAAAGCTTTTAACACTGAACTGCCAAACTGATTTTATAAAATGATATTTAAAAACAGAAGAGGTAAGGAGCTTACGTTACCTGCCCCCCATGCCCCGTTTTCCAGTTAAAACAAAATTAAAATAATGCAGTTGGTAGTGTAGAAATTGTACACAATGGCAGTACACTGTGAAGAAGACCTAAAGCTATAGTAATTTTGAAACATTAGCGAATTTTACATCACAGAAAATATCCCAAGTTAGTAGGCAATTAACCATGGAAAGCCATATTCCTTGTGCTAAAACTCTCTCCACCCTTATCCCTGCTAATGTCAAGTTCCTGAATGAATTATTGTTTTTGTTAAGTAGAGGGTTGCTTAGAGGTTATAATCAGGATTACAAAGTTGTAAAACTTGGAGAGACAAGGAATTACCAAGCTTTTTTTTTTTTTTTTCATCTGTTTTTGGTCTCTGTCTTTGAGTTTAGTCTTCCTATCTAGTCAGCACTGAAAGATATTTCCACAGAGCTCCTGCTTTATCCCAGTTTTCCTACAAATGTCTTGAGTGAGTGATATATCATGTACTTTCATCTGCTCCCTCTTTGTAAAGTGGGGAAAATATTTCTTCTTAAGTATAAGAAATGTTGAGTAAGTATTTTGATTGAGAATGCTTCAGTCGTTATATTGCCTAGCATAAATGTTGATGATAGTCTGGAGCTGCTGAACACTACTATAATAATAATAAAATAGTATACTATTTCTGAAAAGGTTCTTCCTTAAGTCAGCTCTTTTGTCTTATAAACAAAACATACTCGTTTGTTGTATTTTTTTGTTTTGTTTGTTTTTGAAGAATTCAAACTCAAATGAAAATGTTTCAACTCAGTCTTCAAGTGTTTGATGTTTGGGACTCTCATTTATTTATTTGGAGTGGAAACTTCTCTTAAAGTTCTCATACACTGAGTACATTGTTCACTGTTTAAGTCTGAGTTGACTAATCTGAGGTTTAATTGTAAGAAAATTCAACTGCAGATTGTATCCAAACTGAAAGCTAACCAAACATCAAAAGCATGCTTTTTAATGAAAAAAGATAAAATGATCTTAAGCTTAATATTTTATTGATGCTATTGCTATATATAGAAAGTGATTTTATTTACATTTTTTTAGTATCTGTAATGATATGTTTTCATTAGGCTTTTTTTTTTGGCATAAGTCTGAGTAAATCGTCAGTAATTTAGGTGCAAGGTGCATTTCTAGAGCACATTTTTCATTGATAATTGAATCAAAACCAATTCTGAACTTCCAGAAAGATGTAATAGAAGCTTTGACCAATAATGTTTGTTATCAGTGGTTTTCATGGGCAGAGATGACATGTGACTGAGATGCAACGTGTTTTTTTTTTTTTGTATGTTACTCATAAAATAGGTGTTATGCTTAAGGGGGGAAAAAAAAAAGGTTTAGATCCAGATAGTTCTATTCAAACAATTGTACAGCTTTGAAATTTCCCAAACTGCTTTTTTTTTTTTTTTTTTTTTTTTTTTTTCTTATTCAGACATATAGAAAAACCTCCCAGAATGAAAAAATAGGTTCAGGACATAGAATTGTTAGTGCTAGGAACCAAGATCTTCAAAATAATTAGAAGGGATTTTTGTTTGTTTGTTTATAATTTGAAAGCATTAAGGAAAAATGAGTAAACTAGGATTTAGTATAGCCTTCTTACATTCATGCTTGTATTTTCTGTGTTTGGATACTTTAAAACTATTTTGTTTAATGAAATATTTATTATATAAACAGTTATTTAGCTAATCTGATGCATAGACACTAGCCTACATATTTCATATGGCTTGGGCTTGTTCTAATGTTTCATGAATGCTTTTCCAGGACACAGTTTAGTGCCTTGACTCTTGTCTTTATTTTAAACAACTTCAATCAGTTATCTGTACATTAAGGTAATGTAGGACCAAGCATTTAATCTCACGACCAAACCTGCTTTTAACTACATACATGTCTGCTATTTCAGACCATGTTTAGAATAGTTGTTAAATCCAGGCCAGGCTTTGAAATCAACTTGTAGCAAGCACTGTATGCTAGGGAATTTATCTGGGGGGTTCCCCTCTCTTGCAATTGCTGTGTGTGTTTTTCCCAGTGTTTACTCTGCACCCAACTACTAATGACAACATTTTAGAGTATGCTCGAGTTGCCCTTTTTCTGCTCCATTGCAACTCAGAATTGATTAGACCGACTTCTAAATTCTGGGAGTTAATGTCGTTATGTCTGCAGTGGGGTTAGATCTACTTCTGAGGCTGTCTTGGACCTACCTCCCTGTGCTTTCTTATCGAGCCTGCCTGGGTATTGATATGAGTGGGGCTGGGACACTGCAAAGGGCAGCGTGGCTCCCAAAGCCTGCCTGGGAAGCCACTGAAGTGGCAGTGGGATTAGCCTCTCCTCAGCTCGCTGCTGTGTGGCTGCTCTTGTCTTCCTAGCTGTCTCTTTTAATATGAGGGAAATGTCAGTTCGTGCTGATAGAAGCACAAGCTTTCACCTCTAATGTTTATTTTCTAGGTGTTGATTACATTTCTAGCACTCTTTCTCACAAACCTGAAAAGATTTTCACTTTTGCTCATCTGCAGAAAACTACGTGGGATTTTTCTAGGCGTAAGACTGATGCTGCTGATCCATTTCTTCAGTTTTATTTCAGTTAAACTGAGTTCATCTGTTCAGTCCAGTTGAGCCATGTAATGGGTTCCACCTACCTCCTTGCCCCAGAGCACAAAACTGATCACCATGCACTACTATAGCTAAATGTATTTGTAATGTCCACGTGAAAATACCTGGAAACTGTGTAACTCCATGATTACCTGCACAGTTACACATGGCTGTCATTTAAGTACCTTGTACAAAAAAAAAAGTGTGTGGGGGGGGGGGGAGGGGGGGTAGAATGGAGTTATTCTGGGTTATCTTACACTTGAGAAACTAACTTCGTTGTAATAGTGTGCAGCTTGGAATAAAATTCCTGAATTAAACCAGAATATTTTGGGAGCTGAAGTTTTTGGCTTGAGTGGGTGATGTTAAGGAAAGTTAATCACCTCTGACAAGTTGCTTCATGCAGAAGTCAATGTAATTAATCGCAATTCACGCTGAGCAAAACTTAGCTAGGTATCTAAGAGCACTAGTTGACTGTAAGTGAACTGTTAGATTGCACACGCTCTTTGGGCATGGTAATTCTGGCAACCAAGATCAGGCTTACTAGCTAGGCACTGCCAACAAAAAAAAAAATCAAAATAGCTTCTTGTAGCACTTTAGAAACAGTAGCAGTGTGTACAATACCATCATTACGGTATGAGTATAGTACAGAATATACTAATGATCACTGCTTGGACACCGCTGTATTAAAAACAACAACAAAAAAAGAGAAAGTATAGGAAAGGTGGGCACAGAAGAGTGACTGAACGGTTGTCTTGTTTAAAGGCTGGTGGCTCCAAATCTACAGAAGGCTCAGAAAGGAGAGAAGAAATCCTGTTGATGTTGAGATTGGTGGGGAGGGACAATTCTTGTGAAAGTTCTTATATGTCTTCCACATTTAGCTTATGCTGTTTATTGTAAGAAAAGATTTCAAACTTGAGTTCGCTCAGCTGTTGTAGCGCAATCAGTCATCAAGTTGAATTAAGTATTATTACTGTTATTTACTCTTATAAAAGGTAAATTGGTGGCATACTTGTGAAGTTTATTTTATGTTTTAGTCTCCTGTATGTACAACTTTGCATGGATTTGGTGTGTTTGGAGCTCAAGATATATCACATTTGAATTAAGTCTTGATGATTTCTAAAGTGTGTGGAAATCTATCTTGTTTAGCTACAAGTCTCTTCCTGTCTTCTTTGGCATTGTCACACTATGTAGAAGCCATTGTAGTGCCCTTCACTTCCTTCGGAGTTGGTTGCAGTTGCCATGTTCCATAAGGCATGTTCTTGAACAAAATCCTTTCTTTGATTATTTATAAATCTATATTTGACAAAAGCACAACACTTTTTTTTCCAGGTAGATACTTGCAGCAATCAACTTTCATTAAATTGTTAGAATTATCATTTATTGTGTTATAAAATGACAGAGAAAAAGAAGCTGGGAAATTTTTGTTGTTGTTGTTCAAGCCAATTACATGTAATGGTGAAAGGGCAAACTTTCACTAGCATAGATTTAGATCTACTATATACAGTTTGAAACTATCATTGGTTTGAATACCTTTTTTTACCTTAATAGCTCGCAGTAAATTCTGATCTAGTTACTAAAGTGTATTTCCCAAGAAGGACGCTATGTCTGAGTAATAACTTCTCATTTTCTCCTGGACATACCCATGATTTATAAACAACCTATAAAATGAACTACACTTATTAATGTAAAAGTAATCAGAGGAAAAAATGCTATGTTGCATCAAACTCAAAATATAACATCTGTGATAACACCAAGCTGCTGATTTTCTTTTTCTTCCCAGAAGGAACAAATCATTATTTCAAATATAACTCTTCTGCCAGCTGTTAATGCTAGCAATATCAGTTCTTTTTCTAAGATAAAATTCTATTTCTAAGATAAAACAGTGACCCAAGCCTCTTCCAAAGCTGTGCTCCCTTTTCTAAATCTGTAGAAATTTTTGTTGCTTTTTAACAAGACCATCCTTGGTAGTCGCTTTAGGTGCTTTTTCTCTCTCCAGAAATAGACACTTTTGTCTCTGTATCCTTCCCAATAAGAAATCGGAACTATTATTACTGATTCGATGCAAAGGATAAGTTGTTCGGAATAACCATGCAAGTACCAAGTCTGTAAGCACACTTGGTATGTGTGTGTACATACATAAGTGCATAAATTGCAGACAGGAGACCCATGGGCCAAATGACACAACAGTCACAGGATAGCAAACAGCCGTTGTGCTTTGTCTCAGTACAGGCAGGTGCCTTCACATATTGTGCCGATGGAGATGGTGGATCTGCAGACCTCTTTCTCCTCCTTTCTTGCTGCCATCCCAGTGAGGTCGGGGATTCAATGCCTTCATGGCACAACCCCTGCAGTACCCTCCATCCTGTGGTTACTTTCATGTGGATGGCTTTCTGCTCTGTCCCACATGTAGGTGGCTTTTGATCCATTGCACTGTGGGTCTTAGGATATTTGTTGATGGGTAGTATTTTCATGACTTGGTGTCCCTGAGGGCAAATGAAATAGGTTTTCTAGGGATTTTTTGAGGTCCTAAGTAGGAGGAGCTAATCAAGCATTTTCTGATAAAATAATATTTCTGGCAGAAAATGTTGTATTATTTGACATTAAAACATTGGAAAAATATTCTATTTATTTTTCAAACAACACTTTTTACTTTAACAAAGTGAAACTTTCTGACTTTCATTTTGCTGGTCGGTGTATTAAAATAACACATGAATTGAGATGAAACACTTATGAAGTCGAAAACATGTTATTGATCAAAATTCATATTTTTGTTTTTGAGAATACTGGTTTAGTATTCTGCTGAAACTCACTGTTTGAACATGATTTAGAATCTCTATCTTTAGTAGTATTAACTGTGAAGAAGTACCAGCTCTCATTAAAGCATAAACTAACTCGGTCAGTCTGAACAGGCTGACTTAAAATCCTCCCTCCATTTTGTGCATGTACTTTCTCAGACTTCCATCTCTGAAGCCTCTCTATTCCGTGTGCATGTCTATGTGTACCTGTTCCTTTCCCTAGAAAAGGGGGAAATTGCTCATCAAGAAAGGGAAAGAGCTTGTCTGTAAGGCAGTTACCGTACCATGCGTCAGGGAAGTCACAACACACCGGTAAGTCCGTAGTAACTGTCAGTACTGACACTCTTGTTAGTTAATATGGTTTTGAATGTAGTTTTCCACAGCCTGTATGTACTGCAAATTCAAAGCTTGCACTGTCCTTCAGTATCTTTCTCAGGCAGACAAACCCTCAAAGTCCATTACCACAGGAGAGAAGTCACCAGAAGTTAAGAGGCTGTTACTCCAGAGTCCCCAAGGTGTCCAAAAACCATAGTTTATATATAAGACATTAAAAAAAATAATAGTAAATATACATCAGTTAATCTAAATCACTGAGATTGTGTTATGGACTCCGGCAGTACAGATTTGTAGGAAATCACCACTTTGCTAATTGTATTTAGCTCCAGCAATCTTTAATGAGATTACTTACTCAATGGCTAAAAGGCCTTTACCTGTGTTTAATCAAAGCAGTTGCGGTGTGAGCAGTTGCTGATACGCAAGTAAACACACAATTGTCCCAGCATCTGGGGACAAATCCTTCTGAAGGCTCTGTGTATGTATGTTAAACTGTGGAATATTGCTCCTGTTAGAAGAAATATACATATATATATATATATATATATATTTAAATATTTATTAATCTTCACAATGTTTGCAGTCACAGTAGCTAGCACTGCAGTTAAGTCAGCTAGAAGTGTTCTGTCCTTTAAGGAAATATATATGGACATCTGTTGATAGAAACTCACTGAAAAGATAATGTTTGGGCTGTGCCATTGCTACAATCACTTAACTTCGTGTAATTCTTGACTTTTTTTTTTTGGGAGGGGGGGGGGGGGAGAATATCTGTAACTCTTAGGATGTAATACTTAGCTCTTACTCGTTGGATGTGGGTGTTGAGTTTGTACAACATTATTTTTTCTGTGAATGGATACACTTGAAAATAATTAACTGTCATACAGCTTTCAAAGAGATTTGGAATTCTGTAGCCTTGAAAAATTGAGGTTTTCTTCTTTACCATTATGTTATCAAATTGTTTTCATATAGCACCAGGAATGCTTCTCTTTTAAAGTATAATTGTTTCCCTTTGTGGATGCCTGGGGAAACAACTTCTTCAGTTTTCCTTTCTGATTTTCTCATGTTAAGGAAATGCTAAGGGATATGCTTGTGATAATCAGTAAGAGTATTTGTTGGCTTTGCTTATCATACATCTCTCTCTGACTTGGATCTCAAACAACCACTTAAGAGGCCTCCTATGCAAGCATATGAACATAAAATAAATAAGATGAACATTTCAAGCAAATAGCTTACCTTTATTTTTGATTCAACCATCCATTATAAACGTGCATTATGCTGCACCTCCTGTTGAGATGAGCGCTGCAGGAGTCATGAGCAGAGCAGACCTGACTGCCGTCCTGATTAGATCACCAACTGAGAAGCAGTGATTTAAACAAAATTGGCTGGGCAATGGCTGCTGATGTGCTATTGTTTTTTTAAAGCCATGGAGGCACAGTGAAGTGATCAGAGTATGAGTGTGGAAACCAAGCACTTTGGGTGCTGTTCCCGCTGTAGACGCATCACCCTTGTGAACCTGCGTCAAGTAGCTTAAATGATCCGAATCTCAGTTTCCTTATCTGAAAATAGAGAGAAAAATGCTTATTTCTCACAACTGTTCTGAGAGGCTTGTTCAAACAGCACGCTGAAGATCCTGATGATGAAAAGGGCAGTGACTTAAAGCAGGTTGTTGGGAAAGTAGCTGCTGGTGGGCAGTTCTTTCTGTGCTCCAAAAAGCTGGGGAAGGTGCTATTGACACGTAACTGAGTGCCAGAATCCCCAGTTAATTATTATTTTTAATCGGGTTGTTCATACCCCATAGATGGAAACTGTAAAAAGGTTTTTGTCTGCAAAACAGTGATCACATGATACTTCCAAAGGAAGACGTTTACTGCTCTGGAAAGGCTGATCAATGAAATGGGCATTTCTGTTAGCTCACTGCTAATTGTAGCAGTGCTGATGGGAAGAACCTTATTTTCTGTGAACGGCTGTGTGGGCAATCACCTCCTCCCTGTGGCTTCCTGCCAGCTATAAACCACCGAGGGTCACTCCCAAGCTGGCCATGATCTTTGGGACCCCTCATCCCTTGTCCAGGATATGGGAAAAGCATGTTAAACATAAGGTGCTTTAGACAACATTCTCATTCAACAGATGCGTATCTTCCTCTCAGAAGTTTTGGAGCCACAAATTTGCTGGAAACAACCATCTCAGTGTTTGGAAGTCCCCACAGCTGTGCCACCCCCTCAGCATTTCCAGCAAGAAACGTGCTCCTCTCTTCACCAAGCATCTGTTTTCCCATTCTGAGAAGCTTTTTCTGTGGTTGACAGCTGAGGGGAAAAGCAAAGAGGTGTACGCAGAGGAGAGTGAGGGACGTGGATTGTACCTGTGGTTAAGCTGCCGAAAGGGCCCTGAAAAGGGACAAGTGGGGTACTGAAAGGAAAGGTCTCGGGATAGAAGGATGTCAAGGAAAAGAGGGGGTTTCAGAACTAGGGGAGAAAGGAAAAAAATAGAAATCTGGTGTAAGTGTGATGAAAATTTAGGAATATAAAAAAAAATAGGGGGGATCCTGGATTTCTGGGGGTAAATTGAACAGTAGTTCAGTGTACAGATATTATGAAGTGGGGGATTTGTATTTCTTTGTCAATTCATTACTAGAATTGCTTATAATGGAGACTACCAAAATGACAAAATACCGCTTGAATGTTATCCCTGCAGGACACCGCTATTATTTGCATGCTTCTTCTACTGTGCATAACCAATTAAAGGCTGATTTCTGCCATTGTTTGCATATGCAGAAAGGAGTGCCAATGATGTGTGCTTAAATTAACTTGTTGGAATTTGTAAGCAGATGAGCAAACTTCCCATGCTGTAGTCCCGTAGCTCTGCCTCAGTACAGCTTATATTCCTGCCATTAAAACGGGAGCCGAATCTGAGGGAGGCCCAGATTTGGTGGCTAGGGAGAGGTGAGTAATGGCTATGACTCAAGCCTCTGATGGAAAGGGATATTATTAGTGCCAGTGGGAAAAGAAATTCCTCTCCTTGAAACAACTGGCTGTTGTGGCATCTGCTTAAAAAAAAAATAAAAAATCCTTTCTCCTGGCACATTTTGAAATAAAAGCTGAAACACTTAAGAGCTGTGCTTTGTGCACATATCTCCTTAACCATCCTGAATTCATGCCAGAGTTTGCTGGAAATTTCTGGGAAGGAGGCAGAGTTACCAGATAGGGTCTGTACACTAAAATCTGTAGATCCTGTGTGTGGCAGTCATTGGGAGGAAGCTGACATAGGAAAGGATGTGATTTCTGAAAATTTGTAAAGAAAAAAAAATAGTTTCCATCAGTAACTTGTTTCATACCAGGCAATATAAGTGGAAGAAGAAGAAGAAGAGAGAGAGGAAAAAAAAGAAAAAAAAAAAAAAAAAAACACACAAACTGATCTTGTATGAAGCATTTTCCTTCTGTCTGTTAAATGTCCACTTTGTTTTGCTTTGTTTTAGGAAGCCTATGGTGGTGGTAAGTTCACTTTATTCTTTTGGTTACTTCAGCTTTCTAGCTAGCCAAAGCACTATTTGGAGAAACCCACAACCTTTATTCATTTTAGAAAAATAACCATCTTTCTTCCATCTTCCAAATGAGTGGATGTGCAAACTCCTCTTTGCTATTACTTATGCACATACAAATATTTTTGAGATTACTTCTGTTTGGAAAAGAGTTGAACTAGCCCTCAAGGGGAAATATGGAGTGGAAAAAAAAAAAGTCTTAGAAATGCATACAATTACATGTTACAGCTAATAAGAAAACACCCTGTGGTCTTCAAGTATAAACCTACGCATTACTTAATTATGAAACTGGAAATTTCTTGACCTGTTTTAGTTTAGAGAAATTAAACTGATAAAAGATTTGCAGGTATATGAAATTATTTTAGAGACTATTGGAGACTAACCATTCTCCCAAAGATGCAGTGGCTGGATGGTAATCTTTAATGAAATGGTTGTAAAACTTCTGGCAGTGAACTTATGAAATGTTTTTATTTAGGGTTTTGGTTTCTGTTTTTTAATAAGATTGTTATTTAAGAGCATTCCTCTAACAGTATCCAGGGTCTGATAATAGGGTTCTGAATACTGTGTGTTCTTCAAAATACAGAATCCTCCTCTAATTTGATGAATGTTAATTTGTACAAACACACTTTTTACATTAAAATTATGTTGGTATGCAAGGGTGGGATTGCATTTTTTTTTTTTTTTTCAGAGATGCACAATATTCTAAAGCGTGATACAACCAGAAATACCATTTCAGAAAGGGGCATTCACCCTCAGCATTTTGAAAACGCAATTTGGGCAAGATTTGCCTGAAGGGCAAAGATCTGTCTGTATATGCCATATTTGATCTCATGGATTTGTGATCACTACCTCAACTTCTCAATTATATCCGACAGAGCTGCATAAAAATAAATGCGTTAATTCAGACTCTAAGCCTGAAAAATTAAGTTTCTACCAGCAGCTTCTAACAGTTGAATTCCAACTTGGATATAAATTAAGTTCTGAACCATAGTCATTTTAATACGAATCATGGTATTTTTAACAATTTGTTTTTTGTTAAACTACTACGCACTGGTTAGTTCTTAATCCGTTTTTTGTTAGTCTGGGTGTGACAGGAAAATATACATAAAGTGGAAAAACTTCCTAGGAGTTTCAGGTGTGTATCTTCTGGCTTTAGGGAACAATGAGTATTTTCACCTCAAACCTGAAACATCCCCTGCCTTGAAGCTGAAACATTTGGTGCCACTACTTTCATTACTTCTATAAGGATTTCCTTTAATATTACTAAAAAAAACCTGGATGCAACTGCTTTGCCCTCAAGGTTTATCCTGTATTTAATAGGCCCTAGACTAAGTACTTATCCTTCACATACACTGCCTCTGTATCAGTATGCTTGTAGCTCAGGAGTTTAAAAATTCAGGGGGGCCTTAAGAGGAATGATGTCAACTGGATTTCATCCCAAGTAACGTATTTTACAATTCAAGGTTGACCTGGTTGCTAATGTTAACTGGGTGCAATGCAGCACATCATTTTTGTTGCAAGACAAAAACAAACAAACAAAAATGCCCCCAAAATATCACTCCAGTAGCTGTTGATTTAAGTCACCTGTAATCACATGTTGTAATTTGTTGCAGCATCTTCTGTGCTTTAATAACATACTGTGTTTCAGATCCTGGCAGATAGTGTTTTGGGGCTGTGCTGATGTTAACATAGCCAGCGTAAGGGGAGAGGGATGGAGAGAGCTTTTTGCAAGCCTGCTAGGCACTGTAATCCTATTACTGAAAAAAAGAGGAAGAAAGGCGTTTTTCCAAACAGCAGGTGCACAAAATAAACCAGACAGGAGCAGGAATAGTTTTTATGGTCATACATCATTTTAATCAGTGCTTCACCTCTCCAAATCCCCAAGCATAAGTCTTTCCAAGTACGTATGTATACAAACACACATGACATGTGCATACAAAATACATAAATGATCTTTAAAAATACTGCAGAATTTTGCTGTTGTGAATCCCATAGTATAACAAACATATTCTGAAGTCCAGCCTCCTTCCAAAGCAAAGTATTTCATAATAGCAAAATAGCTGTAAAAGCAAACAAATCCTGTCATTTTGTGAACAATCTCTGGGCAGCGTAGGTTATTTTAATGGGTGCATCATTTTAAACTTAGCCTTCACCATCTGTTCTACCCTCTTCACAAATGGAAAAAGAACATAATTCACAACTGTATCATAAAATGTAAGATGGAAGTGATTTAAATGGGCTTATATTCCTTATTCAATAAAGTTTGCATCTGTTATGTTTGTTCTTATAAATTGTGGGAGGACTGGAGGCTTGTTTTACCCGGAATGCTTTTTGTAGTTGTCTTAAGGCAAATAAAAATTGAGTCATATCTGTAGGATAAGTTCAAGTCTGTTGGCAAAATACAGTTTTATAAATGAGGAGAAAAAAGATAACAAAAAACAAAAACCCACCATAGAATTGGCCAGAGAATTTGAGCTCTAAGAGTGTAACAGGTGAAACAAGGGACACAGCCATGTCCTGTAGGAGCGGTTCTGTGCACTGGCATTTCAACAGTCCTCAGTGTCTGTCTTCTCTGGTTGAGGTTCTCTCTGATCATGACTGTGATGGGGGGAATAGGAATTCTTTCTTAACATTAGCTTTGCCCTCCCCACGCTCTGAGGTTTTGTTTTGTTTTATGGTCAGCTAGCCTCCAAAGGAGTTAAGTTGGCAATATGGGCCACTCTGACATCTCCGGACCAAGCATGGAAATCAGTTCATTGCCTCTTCTTCCCCAGAGCCATGGTCCTGCTGCCAGAGCTGGAGCAGGGCAGACTCAGAAGTTTGCCATATTGTGATAAGGATTTGTGTTGCTGCTTCGGTATCCTGGATTGCCTAGAACTTGTTGAAGGTGCTGTCTTCATCCTTTTACTGAAGATTATGTTACAAAGCCTTAAGAGGTTGTGAGTAGACACATGAATCAGGCATTCCTCATTCAGGGAAAACTCTAAGGATTGTGCCTGGAGTGGCATCAGCATGCTCAGTAATGAAGTTTGACAGTTCACGTCTCAGCTTTCAGGGTAAAGGTGTGTTGGGAGTGTAAGTATGAAAAGATAAAGAAAATCACTTTAGGAGGAAAAAAAATTAAAACACTGGTTGGGGAAACAGACTCTGTAAAGAATAACAAATGCACTTTGTGAGAGATCAGTGAGCCCAGAAGTATTCAAATGAGCAGTTTCTTGCTTGTGAAAGCAGTACAGAACTGAGTCCTGTTGTTTTGACAAAGCTTCAGAAATATGGAAAGAGTATGTTGAAGTCCATCACAGTTAGATGGTTCAGTTAGATTGTTTAGTCTGAGAATAAAAAAGAGGCCTGAAAAAAGGAGGCAGCGCTTGTATAGTTCCAGCTACTTACCTGTGTTTTTATATTTGCTTATATTTTGACTAGAAGCATGAATACCAAATACATGCGTTTTAAAAGTGTTTTACCTGGTTCCAAAGCAACCACACCGCTATGTTTTATTTCTATGTTTTCCTTTCAAGAAATCCTTCTTGTACATTTAGCTTGCAGAATAGAAATCCTATGCTCTCACATACTGTGCTTTAGTCAGTGTCTTGGATATACTGAACAAAAAAAAACCACCTTTCAACAATGCATATTTGCATGAGATAAGTTCTTAAGAGTTGCTTCGTTCTACTAGATAACTTTCTTTCAAATAATTTCTTCGGTGTATCTGCTGATATTTCTGCTGAGTATTTGCTGAGGAGGCTGGCTGTTCTGTACATAGGAGGAATCCTGGAGCTGTGTGTGAAGTGTTGCATATGAAGGGAAACTTGCTAGGCTGCCTCCCTGGTAGCGGGGGGGCATGGGGGGGCATTGTTCTCTTATAAGAGTAGGTGGATAGAAATGAGCTTGTTTCTGGTAGCCTGAATTTGACCCATATCTTGGTTTAAGTTTGATCCTTACCTAATTATGTCATAATAGAGTGACCAAACATGGGCACTTTCTGTAAACTTTGAAATTAAAGTTGCGATTAAGAGTGACACCCTGAAGTGTACTCTTAGTAAAATCATGGAATTATTTTGTCTAGCCTTGATAAGGCCATGTATGACATGAAGGTAGTGGAATTGATTTAAGGTGTATCTTCAATTAAATTATTATTAGAAGTTTTTAATCCCCCCCCCCCCCCCCCCCACGCGCACTCCTAGAAGCCCACAAATTAGACCTAGAAGTCCACAAATTAGCCATCCAAAACTGCCCATCATCAGTAGAGTCTCCTGTGACCTGCATTAACAGAAGCTTGTCACAAATCTGACTCCACAGTCAAAGTGGTGGAAATAGTGCAGATGGATTTATGGAATACCAATAAAAACCTTTTATATAGGAACATCCCAAGGGAGCAGTCTTTCATACCCTCTGAGGTGCATAAATCACTGACAAATCTGCCTGGCAAGCTTGTCTTGGAATTTGATTTATTAACCAAGTCAATTTAACAGTTTATAGACTTGTTCATTTGAACTTGTTAGATGAGTTCTCTGCACGTATTTAAAACACCACTAAATATGTGCATGTGCTGCTAAATGACAAATGCTTCCACACTACTGCTATTCCCCCACACTTTATATTGTAGGCTAGAAATGGCAGTGGTGTGCTACGGTGTCTCCTATGAGCATTAATAACCCATTTTGATTGAGTATAATTTGTAAGAAACATCTCAAAGACTATGGGAGTCTCAAAAACATTTATTTGCAAGCAAGCAGAGATTATTCTGTAATGGCTAAATCACTTTAGTTTAATTCTTCCTCTGAAATTTCTTCTTTCCGGTTTCACGGAACAAACAGATTAGTACTACCATTTGCACACTGACACCTATTGCAGACTGGTCCTCTCCATCAGGTAGCCTTTTTCCACCTTAATAATTCAGCCCAGTTCAATGAAAAGTGCCTCTTTGCAGCAGGCTAGGCAGGCACAGAAAAACCCTGTTCCCTCTTTTCTGAAGAGGCATCGTACCTTTCTGAAGGCAGCACTAATAGCCCAGTCTGCCAACCAGAGCGCTTCCATATATACGAGATGGTGTTAACCAAGAGAGGGAAAAGTGCTTTTCTTCTGGAAACCTGAAGCTTCAGCAGCTGGATGCTACTGAGTGAGGGAGAAGGTGAGGAGAACTCTGAGCTCCAGAAATGATCCATTTGAGCAGAGGCTGCACCCCAGCAGGGTCAGTCACCTGTGCCTTCCTTTAGGACGTGTGACTGCAGGCATTGCAACGCACTGAATGCAAGTATCCAATGTACTAATAATGCTATTATGTATGCAGATGCTATAATTAGGGGGACAGGTGGAGGAGGCACATGTCTATTAGCACGTTTACACTTACAGGCTTCAAATTATGAAATTTCCATACAGTGTATGGAAATATGAATTCTTGCTCTCAGCGTATCATAGCCTACAAGCAGATTCTGACCGATGTGGTGATACAGTCTTTACTCATAAAAGCTGTTTCAAAATATTGGAATATGTGCTATTAAAATGTGTAGATCTTAATCACGGTTCACCTTTTAAATGATGTTTGATACATTAATATTCTTAGATCAAAGTACAGATACATCATTGTTACTGGAGAACTGGTAACCTGCTAAACTGAGGCCTTGCTAACATGAAGTTAGTAAAATTCATTACAAAGACAAAAACTGAAACAAACAAACAAACAAGTATAAAAAAATATTGCAGCATGTGTTAGGCAGTGGGAGGAAGAGATTTGCATGATCGCTTAAATTTCAAATTATGACCCTTCTGTTGCTATTTTCAGTGATGCAACTTAAATTTACCTTTCTGATCTCATTACAAAGTCCACTCAGTGGACTTCGTTTCGATCTGCTGTTTATTCTTTCATATTTACTCTCAAGTGTAAGAATTGCTGGTGCAGGTCTCGGATAAAACCTTGCAGCGGTCTGTGGCTTCATAAGAATTGAATGACATTCTCTAAGAATGAGGGTAAATTAACACCAGATTAGTATCTAATAAATGCTCCTGAAATTAATCACACACAGTAATTAATAGATGGCAAAACATCTCTTTTTCTTTAATGAATGAGTAAAATGTCTCATCCGATAATGCACTCAGGATAACAAGGAAGAAAGTAATGTTAACAGAAGGCTTCTTTCTTTGCTGTGAATTTGGGAAATCCTCTCCTTGCTTTGCCACCCACTCTCAAAAAGTGCTGTGACTGTGGCTGGCAGAAAGAAAAGCAAACATTGCCGAGCCAGATATTCGCAGCTGTATATGTGTCTCAGCTGTGCCGACCCATCTGCAGTAGTTGCCATCTGCCAATTGCTTTAGTTGGGGAGCATCTGGAAGGTGAGCCATTTTAAAGAGAATCTGCTGCACAGCAGGGAAACAATTTCCTCCTTTTTCTTTTTAATCTTGCTTCTTTTCCTGTTTTCTGTCCCATGACTTGTGTATGCAGTGGGAACGTTACTATATAGTAAGTACCTTGCTTATAATTGCTTATATATAGTTGCTTGTAATTCATAGTTTCAGTCAGTATCTCTACACCAATAATGTACTGAGAAACGTGTTACTCCCTCCAGTACCCCATGGAGGAAGGAGATGAATCAGACCACCTATGATGAGAATAATACAATGCCATGCTCCCATCCTCCACCATTTTGATCTGTAAATTCCTTCTAATACTGCCATATTATATGAGTTATACAGGAAATGATACTTCACTTCAATCTCCTTACATTTCTGAAATATTATTAGATAATCATCTTTGTAGGTTTGGCTTCCAAGGATTTACTTTTGATGATCTGGCTCTTTAATTACAAAATATAGATATAGACAAACATCTTGTGCTCTAAGCATATCTTATGGTTATACATAAAATAATGTGAAAAGACTTCCTTTGAATAAACAGGAAAGGATACACAAAAGCCCACTGCCTCCGATGTTTGTGGAGGAAAAAAAAGTGCTTTGTGCATTAAAGAAAGTGAAAAAGTAGAGCTGGAAATCATATCTCTTTGCTAAGAATAATATTCAAGCCACCTTTGCTTATGTTGGTGATGTTTCTATTCATGTTTTATGAAGAAAGTTTAAAGTTGTATTTTTCTCTGTTTATATTTTTGATTTGATGAATTAAGAAAAATGTAGGACTCCTGCTTTGGAGGGGATTTCACTTTGTGCAAGACTGTTCGGCCTTCTACTTAGTATAAGAAGGCTGGGTAACAATTATTCATGGCCACTGAGATATTTGTTTTCCCCAAATACATGCCTTTATGAATTACCCACCACGACCACCAAAAAAAAAAAAGCACCAACAAACCAATAACAACAAAAAAGAGGGGGGGAAAAAAACACCTAAACCCGCAAGCACAAGGCATGACAAATGCTAATCTTGTCCTGGAATCAAAGTTAGGATTTAATAGTGAGAAATGATGATCAGATTTGTGTGAGCAACAGGAAACAAATACGCTAAAATGGCTGTTTACTTCTTTGCATCCAGATCTTACCCATGTTATGTTTGAGGCGATGCCAGAGTGTCACTTTCACAAGGCATCTACATCAGCAGCTATAAACAGAAGAAAGGATTTTGTCAGGATAAAAGAAAAATATTGGGAGCTTCTATCAACTTTATTTTCTGGCTCTGCAGGCTTCCCTCAGTTGGACTCCACACAACTATTTTCTTTTTAAAAAAAAAAAAGCTGTAAAATTCTTTCTGCTTGTGCATTAGCTTTTTATTTACTGTTGCTTCTGAGCAGGAGGTTGTCATTTCTAAGTTTCTTTTTTCAGTCCCCAAGTCATGTGCTTTAAAAGCAAACTTCCCTCTCTATTTCTTTTGTGTTGGTACTGTGGATGTTTATTTCTGGCAACTGATTTTCTAGGATTCTGGTCCTTGGCTGTGCTTTTTGGATTCTCCCCAGTTGTTCCTGCTTAGGGCCTGGTATCTTGAGCTCATTAATCTAATATTCTAGGAAGTTTCCTGCTGCTAATCCTGGTTGTTGGGCCCTGTGTTTGTTATGCTTACTCCTGTGTATGACATGGTATGCTAAATCACCTGTCACGACAAGCTTCACATGAAGTGCAGCCATGATGGCTTCAGTAGGATCACATGCACTCATAGGGCTGGTCAGTAGGGGTCAACCTACCCTATGTATATGCTAAGACTTGCTTGTGTGCACAGAATAAGCTCTCCAAAATTTATTTTCCTATACTAGCTATTGCTGAGTAAAAGCAGTGAGTCAGTATCTATGTCTGTGTCAGCATCTGGTGGACTGCCAGCATGGGGCTTGGCCCGTGGGTAGGTGGCAAAGAACAGGTCACGTTGCAGAGAGCCGCCTTCTCTACTGAAGATCAAGGTATTATTATCTTTGTGATTTGAATGCAAAGTGGATTCTATGGCTAACAGTTTAAAAAGGGCAAGAAGTCCAAGTATTTTCTCATTCTTAAAAAGATAAAATAGCAGTCATCCTTCTGCTACGTGCAAAGTGCTCCAGGATGCAATTAAGAATATTGTTTTTACTATATAAAGCCCCAAGGGTACCTAAATCCTGTCTACCTGAGCTTGTGAGCTGAACTTGTCATTGTCATTTCAAAATGCAATTGAGCTCTGAACTAGTCTCTCTTTATTTGTAGCCCACACAGTTTATGGGAGTCTTTTGTGGCTGTCTGCAGTCCTGGCTTCGTGACAAGGAGAACAGGAGCCCTGACCTGATCTGAGGACAGTCAGACTGCTTATCCAGATGCTCCTTTTTATGAAGTACCCAGACCTCCAACAGCTATGCAAAGCTAGGAAGCAGTGAGTTTTCTGTACAGTCCTTTTAATTTTCATCACAAGTTTATCGTGTTGATTTTATAAGCTGTTATTTCCTAACAAAAGCTAGCAAGTATTTTTAGTTGGTGGAATAGTCTCTAGAGATGGGTATAATTGTGTTTAGTTTAATGTTGATAGCTGTTCGCATAACTTCAGTTGTGTGGTGGTCCACTTCCCAGTAAAGACGGAAAGCTATTGGCTGGTGATCCTGCTAAAGGTTGAAGGTTTGAAGAATTCCCTGCATCGTCTTCATTACAGAGATCACTTGCTGGTATAACTGATAGCACTGATTAAGGAGTAAGGCAATAGCCTTGAACCGAGAAGGAAGAAAGCAGCATATCTGGGTGTGATAGGACCCCTGGCCATTCTCACTCATGATTTACTAGCTGTATCAGTCAGTCCATATTTTTTGTGTACAATGATAGCCAAAACTGATGACAGTACTCCAGCTGAGCCTTCATCTAGGACAAGATGAGTAGCAGGCTTACTTAACAAGTCTTGCTGCAAGAAAGAAATTTTTCCATGTATTTGTTAAGTCGCCCAGTAAGTATGGGTTTAAGTTACAGTAAAGCTTGAGCTTGGATATGGTGGGGGGAAAAATAAAAATACAATGGAAAGGAGACTGGATCTCTGCAACAGGATACTGCAGCAGGTTTGCTTGTGAACTTCAGGCTCTGCCATGGGATGCTTTTAAGAGATGTTTACATGAAAACAGATCAGGAAGGGCAAAGATGGAGCTGAAACTGCCTTTCTGTATGGTAAAGGGTTGAATAATCTCTCTAGCTCATCTCTCTAGCTCCCTTCTAGTCCTGTGACTTATTTGAAGAAAGAAATTAATAAATTAAGTCACCCAGAGTATTTTATCTCTGGGTGAAAAAATGGCCTTGTGCCATTTTGCCTCTTCCCATAAAGGTGTGCTGTAACTTAAGGTTTGAGACATATAAAGAATACATTTTTGAACGCTACTATTAAAGAGCATTTTGCAGGAAGAGGGTTTAATTGTATAAACAGTCCCATTTGTTTGCAGAAAAAAAAAAAAAAGAACAACCTACCCCTCAGTGAAATTCTAATGGTCCTGTCTTAAAAAAAACATCGTGAATAATGCATACAGTGAGTTTAGTCCGGTTTTACCTAGACCAGCTGCAAAATGCTGGAGGCAAGTATGTACTGCAAGCTGAAATCATTAATAGCAGTGAATTTGCTAGGATAAAAATAATGATAATAATAAAGCAATATACCAGTATAGGGAATCACTCACATTCTGTGCAGTGTATTGGAAAATAAGGTGTTCTTAACTGCAGTTCATACTGAGTTGCATCTTTTTGTGTGTCATTCTTGACATGAATCCTTGGAATGATTATAGAGGATAATATGATATGCACATTGACATGAATAGGTATAACACTTCATCTCAGTGACACTTCATGCCTGAAAAAGTCAGAAAGATTACTGTACTAGAAGCAGTTGAAAGTAGTCTTTAAAATAGCAAATATAATTCTTTAGTTTACAGAATTCCCTAAGCCTTGTAAGAAGGAGTGAAATATTGATGTTTTTGAGGAGAAGTGAGCTGTGGATATTTAAACATCTTCATCTGTGTCTGAGTTACTGTGCAAGACAGATCCTTGCTGAAGCTAGAAATTAAATTGTACAAAAAATTAAGTACATGCTGAACTGATTGTTTATTATGATATAAAGACTCAGTAGCTTTAATTGGAAAGCAATCTATAAATTATTGCAAGATTTGCATTCATTTTGACTTATGTTTACATAGGCCAGGAAGAAATAGAACAGGGTTGTGAATTAGTACACAAGGCCTATACTGTAGCATCAAGCGGGTTTGCTAATTTGATACTGTGTTTTTATGCACAATACGTTTCATAACTCTCTTAATGTATCAAACTGAATGAGAATAACTTTTAAAATGAAAAAAGAAATCCTTAGCTGGTGGCATTCAGCTGAAAAAGCAAATCCAGATTGCTTTAAGAAGGTAAGTTATCCTATTGTTCCAGATAAGACAAGATTTTGATCTCTAATTTGTGCAAATTTGTGGGAAACTTGTGGAAAATGGGCATCTCACTAGGTAAAGAGCTAGCTGAGAAAGCACATCTTATTAAAACAGGCCTGAAAGGTTATTTTTTAGTTCCCTGCTCATTTACACAGAGCAGACCTGACATACACATCTTACAGGATCCTGAGGAGGCCATTTCTGCCTCCTCAGCTACCTTTTCAGCATTGTGATTAGAATATCGCATATTCTCTGATAAACCAAGAGTGTTTTTTTCTTTCTTGCTGATTTGTCACTTTGATATGTGTGTTGAGAACAGAACTGTTTCAAAATAGATTTATTTACCCAGACCTCTTATCTTTGCTTTAGTGTCTTTGCAAAGCCAGAGACAGAAATTTGAGTGTCCTGTTCTCCACAGATGTGCCTTGTCTGACTAACCAGTCCAGCCTCTTCACATGCTCAGTGTGTGTTCCGTGTGGCCCTGAGCTGGTAGACCACCATATGTGAGATCTATAACAAATATGATCAGGGAGAGGGAAGAAAAAAAAAAAAAAAAAAAAAAAACAGTCCCCTATTTTTTTCTTTTTGTTTGTTAAGGAACAAAGTGTTGCTCAGAAGCAGAGAGGTTGTTCCAGTTGAGGCAGTTTTTAATATAAGATCATTAGTAATCCATGATTCTTTTTTGTTTGGGCAAAAAAAGGGGGAAATAAGGAGTGCTCTTGACTTACCAGGCTAATCAATGAGGTGAAAAATGAAAATCTCGCTTTGTAGGACAAATTTTAAATCTGTGTAAACTTATAACTTTGATGTTTTTCATGTTCTGTTCATATAGAAAGTTAGAAGCTTCCAGGTAATAATAATAATTAAAAAAAAAAGGACAAAAAACCACCCAACCAACCAACAAGAAAAACAAAAACAAAAAAACTCAACAACCTGAAAACATAAGACAAATTTAATTTAAATTAATTTTAAAGTAGCTTATTTTCAATTTAATCGTCAGAATTTAACCCTTTTACAGAAGACAAAAATCTAGATATACTTAAGTGGTATGAGCTTGAGATGGAGAGAAGCTTTGTTTTTTCTGTAGTAAAAATTAGACTTCGTAAAACATTTGACTGTAATTTTGAAGATAACACAAGCTTTTGAGATGTGAGCAATGACTCTGTCCATTTTATCCAATTCTAACAATGTTTTCTAAGCTGCTTTAATAGACCCTGACTAAATATCTTGAGTCAAGCTTTGGAATAGGATGCTTACCCAGTGTGGAGAGACATAAAAATTGGTTTGGCAAAGTTGGCAGGCTAGGTGCAGGGACTATTTTCTGCCTCAGATGGTGAGGATGGGCTGGACAACTTATTTAGCTGCTCACCTGAGTCCAAGAGAGTTGAGGAGCACCGTGATTGATATGAAATCCATGCAACATTTCTACTAGCCATGTTGTCTGATTTAAAATAGGAAAAAAAAAATCTTAAAAAAATAAATCAAACAAAAAATCAATCAAACAAAAAAAACCAATAACACCTTGTATTTGAACATGTCTGTATGCCCTCCTCTGTGAGCCTGCACACACTGTTTAGGGGTGGTGTGGGAAGAGGAAGGACTAGATAATTTGTACAGAAGAGATCCACATGGAAGAACAGTGGGAGGGCATGTAGATTGTAACAAAGAGTAAGGGAGGTAAATCCTCTGAAAAGTTTTTACTGGTAGTACTAGTGTTATTTTTTCCTCAGTGTATATGAGCCAAATTTATAAGCACTATGTATAGTGTGATACAGTCTGAGCTTGGGGAGTTTTATATAAGAGGAGGTATGCAACTAATTGATTTTGAAGAAGAAAATGGAATAAAACAGGTGGAGGGGGGATCCACCTCTGGTAACATCTGGAATAGGAATTTGGCTGTTATTTTAACTATATTTTAACAATATTTTATTCTCATTGTTCTCATTTTGATTTCTGCTATAGGAAGTCTTATAGAAACCATGCCCAAAAGAAGCACAGAGCTAGGCATATTGAAAAGCAGTCATTGAAACATTGTTCTTAACCATTAGCTTCTTTTATTCCATTACAGTTATCTGATACTTAAAGTCAAACACTGGACTGTAGTTCTCTTTAAAATTGTGGCTATGTAATTTAGAAATATTTTTGTAAGGTAAAGTTTCTGCAATAAAAAAAAAATAAAATTTCAAGTATATGACTCATTAAAGGTGAGCTAATAACAGTAATGTGAAAAAATATTGACAATAGTTGTAATTTTATGCAAGCATTATTCTAGGTAGGGGGTTGTCAACACTTTTTTTTTTAAGTTGACAAATGCGAGGCTCTGAGAGTCTTTTAATTCACATCTTATAATTTTTAAACTTCATCACTTACGTTTTTAGGCTAAAGAGAGGCATTTTTCATTGAAATACACAGTTATTGCTGTAATTTTTTTTTACTTGGAGGCTGTGTTAAAATGTACTAATTACCTACAGTGCTCTGTCTCTTAATACTTGCCATTGTTGGAAACCACAGGCATTTCTGTATTTGCACTTTATGCACTAGTATAGTGTTAGGAGGAACACTAAAATGGAGAAGAATTTAAGTTGCTATGGATTTGGATATTATTTGGACCTCTACATGATGACTCCATTAAAGCTACTGTGTATAACTCTACAAAAAGTTCTGTCAAAGTTGTCATTAGGTCCAGTAGGGCTAGTGTGATTCTCTTCTAAACCTTCCAATATGTGCCCATGTATAGTAACCTTTATTCAAATATTTTGCTTTTCAAAACACTACTTGTTGTTAGCATCATGCTAAATGTTGTGCAATTGCTTTATGGTACAGCCTGAGAATACAACTTTAATTACTCTTCATTAATTTTAGTCAGATTCTGATCTCATATTTTTCCATTAAAAATATATCATAAAAAGCCAAAGAGATCCAATGAAGAGTACATGTTAAAGAAGCAGATGTTATATGAAATTCTGTGCTAAGAGAATAGTTAGGTGGAGAAAAAAACAGAACTGTAAGTCACTGAAGCCTGTTTCAGAATGTAACACAAATGAGGACAAATGAAGAAAATATAGTTAAATGTAAATCATCCTATTGATATACTGCAATGAAATTATTACTTTGAAAAACAAGATGGCTTCATGCATTAGTTTAGTGAATGAACTGTATGGAGTCCATTTTCCACAGTAAAAAAAAATGGAGTGGTAATATCTTTATGTCAAAGCACTGGAACTAACTCAAAAATAGCAACCCAAACAGAGAGAAAAAGGAAATGATTTGTTTTGTACTCTGGGGACTAATTTATAACTATGGAATTACAAACAGTAGTATGACTGGTTCCTGGAAAACATGCAGGTCTAAAGTAGGTCAATATCTGACTGGAGGACCTCATCCACGGAAAGTTATAAAACATAACACTGGTGAATAAGTAAGCTATACACTCTTAGAAGAGGCTAATATCTATGTCCAATTGTATTTATTAAAGATAATTTAGCAATTTCTACAGAAGTATGGATGTCAGGATAATTTTTGTTTGCTTTCTACTTGGAGTTCTCTCTACATAAATCCGCTCCACCTTTGTTTGTGTTGGAACCTTATTCCCATCAGTTTTTAAACTGTTTTGCCATGTGGATGTGCACTGTAAATACCATTGCCATATTTAATCACAGATGTGCCATTTGCAATGCATGAGTCATTCTTTCGTTCCGAAGTAAACAGAGCACTTGGAGATGCCACGTATTAATGCAAACTATTAGGCTGAAATTATATAAAGGCTTCAATACAATACAGTCCAATGGTCTCTTTTTGTCTCAGACAAGAATAGAAAAATGTAGTACATAATAAGAATTTTAACTATAGTTCTGCTTTGTACTATCTAATGCCTCATGGCATGATGTTGAGACAGGCATACCTTTGGGAATCATATAGTAGGACTGACTAGAAGATAAGATCGAAGTGCTGATAAATATATGTTCTTCCAATCAAAAGTAATATCTCCTTTCATCCTCTGTGTACACTCGTTTCTTTTTTTTTCTCCAAGATTCTTTTTTAATTATTTCTCTCTTCCACAATATGTTTCAGATAGTTGCTTAAATATTATAGAAAATATTCCCAGAAAAGTTACAAGTTACAAAACTGTTAACAAATTATTACTAATTACCTCACTAGAAGAAAAAAAAAAAAAAAGTATTTTTACTTATATTTGTCACTGGCATGACTGCTGGCTTCGATGGGTTAATATGAATTACATTTGTTTTAAATACTTTGAGTGAAGTGCTTTCCAAAGAGCAACAACATTGGTGATAATATTCAATTATATGTATGTTATATAGGGGATCGGATAACTGAACAGTTTTTTAAAATTTATATCAAGATATTAGAAAAACATTGTTTTTGGTATTATCTCTAACTTTATGCCTTCAGCCAAGAATTTGGTCTACGGTCTGTCTGTAGTGCAGATGGGAGATGTCTTAAACTTGAAACCTACAATGTAAAAAAAACATAAGGGTAAAATGGAGGCACTACTTGGAAAACCTAAAGTGTTTAAGTATTTTTGCTGCTAACTTTATTGCACTAATGGGAAAATTGTGCATTTCTTAACTTGCAGAAAGGAAGATGTGTTTGGGTTTGAATGTAGTTATTGATGCTATACATACCACTGATTCTATTTCACTTAGTGCAGCACAAGCAGTGCACTGAAAACACAGTATTCAGCTTTGCAACAGTTGAAAAGAAAAGAAAAAAAAAAAAAAAACTTGAAAGAGGAAATATTTTGGGGCAGAACAAGTTTGTAGGTTTAGATATAAATGATGGTGGCCATTTTAACCTAACCTTGTAAGTTCAGTAAAACTTCAATTCTTTTCTGAGGAAAGTGGAAATTGAGAAATGAAAGTATGAAGTATTCCTAACATTTCCTTTGGAGTTTCACTTCACAGCTTCAATGGTTTCTTTTGAGTTATCACTTGAACTGAAGAAAACTTTGTCATAATTTTTCTTGAGGTAAGAATTTTAGGCCTCTGGTACTCATCTTCTTCTGTAAGGACACCTGCATTCTGTAGTGTAGTCTCATGGTAATTTGGCAGCCCCTGGTAACAAAGAAATACATAGAGTATTTCTACGTATGCATCAGTACTATGCATCAGTACTGCAAGGGAAAAGAGTGGAAAATGGCAAGGGAGCATGGTGAGAAGTCTTAAAGGATTTCAAAGAAAAATAAAGCATATTTTAAATATTTTTTATTATAATTTTATTTTCTTTATGAGAAGATATCATTCCAATAAGACTTGGAAATCTAATCTATGTTTTTGTGTTGTTGTTGTTGTGTGTCCCCTCCATCTATTCAACAAAGATAAAACGACACCTTTTTCATCGTGTTTGCAAGAACACAGCAAGCTCTGTTGCCATGCAAAATACCTCTCAGAGCATCCAAGAGCTGATGCCTGCTCATAGGCAATGCCTCTGCCTTAGAGTGCTACCAATACACCCGAGTTGGTTTATGTCCATGAAGTTTGCACCCCCTTAGCCAAGATTAAATTTTAAAATGCAAAGTGGAGAAAGGATGAAAAAGCAAGCTGTTCCAGACTGAAAAGGGGATCAATGACTACCCCTCCTACACACCAGTGACCTGTCCTTATCAGAAGTGCAGCCCAAACAAGTTACATCCTGAATTATTCAGATGCTCAATGATATTAACTCCCAGTTGGAGGAGTCGGGTTCTGGCTCACACATTAAGCCTATTATGGGTGAGGATTATTATGACTAGTGTCAATGGATGTGAATAATACTATCTCAGTAAAACAACTGTGAGGGAAATCCACAAAAGATCTGGCAGAGCAGGCTCTCTGAGAAATACAAAATAAAACACTAGTTTTCTTTGCATCTGATTTGTTTATGGTTATATACCAAAAAGTACATGTTGAATTTTAGTTCACAAATGAATGACAGTCTGGTTGGTTTCTCTGAAAGGACAGGTGAATCTAATAATTATTTACAAATAGCCTAAGCTTAATTTATCATGGTTTTAAAGGAGGTGACTCTTGTATGGGCTAAGGTCTCTTTAGATAAATCAAGATATGTGACTGTTCAGAAGTCATGAAGATCAGTTTATTAAATGAATTTTGATCACTGTTAAAGTGGTTTTGAAGCACTAATGTGGAGAAACATCACCATCACAGCTGAGATAGTTCTGATTTTAATAATGAGATTAGTTCTTTATTACATTTTTCTTGTGTAAGAAGTTCAAATACCTAGATAGGTTTAAACACACATGCACAAGAACCATATAAAAGGACACTCCTGTTGAGTGTTGTTTCTCTGCAAGTTGAAATCCTGCTCCTTTTTTAAAAAAATAAAACAAAACAACAACGACAGCAAAACAATGTGATGGTAACCAGTATTTTCCATGTTAGTGGTAGAGGAAAATGTCTTCAGTAAGCAAGTGTACATGTGGAACCTGGAACTTTTATAAATTAATTGCTAAGATTAGTAAATAAGTCAGATATTTTTTAAGAGTTGTTTAGGAAAACAAGCGTATAAGTATATATTTCAGATAAAAATATAAGATGGAGAATTCTAGAGGTTTTGCATTTAACTGTTCAGGAGCATTCCCTGACTGGAAATAATACTTGACCTACTACCGGACAGCCATAGAGACAAAGGTACAGGACAAGAAGCATAGCTATGCTGCCTTTATGTATGCCAAGAGGATGAAGACAGAACAAATATTTTAAACCTTAGCATTTAAGCGTGAAGATGATGGAAGTGATTATGAAATAGTAATGGAAAAGTTTGAATATTTTATCCCCAAACGGAGCGCAATTTATGAGAGCACGTTTCTACTAGAGGAGCTAAAAGCTTGAGGAACAAAGGAAGGCTGATTTGGCAGGAATTACTGCAAATCTGAGAATGATAAACAGAAGCATGTCAAGGACAACTGAATCACTAGTTTCTTATGTGCAAAAGCTTCCTACCACGTAAAAATGTAGCTAAGCTCAGGATAATTTTCTAGTTAATTAAAGGAAAATAAATCACAGAATCATAGAATGGTTCGGGTTGAAAGGGACCTTAAAGACCATCCAGTTCCAGTTCCATCCCCCCTGCCATGGACAGGGACACTTCCGACTAGGTCAAGCTACTCAAAGCCTCATCCAACCTGGCCTTGAACGCTTTCAGAGATGGGGCATTCCCAGCTTCTCTGGACAAAATCGTTAAGTAGATATGATACCAGTGTAGAAGACAAGGAATTATTAATCACAAATAAATACATTATTTTTAAATTCTTTGACAGAGGAGTGCAGCAGAATCCACATCAAGGTCAAAGTGTAGTAAGGAAAACGTACATGAGGCGAGCCAAATTCAATATATGCTTTACAGTGACATACTTTGAAGTCATTAACGATAAGAAAGTGAATTATATTGGGAAAAAATGATAGTGTTGTTCAAGAGACTTGTATGGATCAATCATTACTGTCTACTTCAGATAGGCATTGGAGCTGAATCAGATTTTACAAGTGAATTAGTATAATGAGGTCTAAATTTACAGGAAATGAGAGCAGCTTCTTCTGTGCATATTGTTATTTTTTAACCAAAGAAGTTCTCTAAACATGTGCTACTTCCTTGGTCCAAACCTAGAAGTTTGGTCCAAAACCTAGAAGTTTGTTTGCTTTCATTCCACCGTCTGTGTACTCTGCTGGGATGTCTTGCTCCTTTTTAGGCTAGAGTGTTTAAACGCAGTCATCCTTAATTTATAGCGTGGCCTTGTAATTGAGAGAGGTGCTGTAGTCCCAAAGGATTTGACTCCAACCTGGACAAATGGGCCAAATGTTGATCAGAATATAATGAAACTGAACTGGTAAAGGTAAAACTCCGATGTATATTTGCTTTAGTTAGGAGAAACATTGGGATGAAAGAGTAAGGAAAGCCTCATAGACAGGAGCAAGGACCCAGAATAAGCCTCTGTTAAATGTAGGGTGGTGCCAGACTCCACAGCCAGGAGCAGGGAGTTCGCTGTGAGTGGGGCAGAGCTGGCGCATGGGAGACATCTCTGCAACGCTGGCAGCTGCGGCCTGGTTGGTGTTGTGAACGCATCCGAAGTGAGCAGAAATGAGCTGACAACAGGCAGCTGAGGGGCAAATACATGGCAAAAGAGGGTTTTAATCTGCTTGACAGACAACAACAACAACAAAAAGTTGTTTGAAATCCGAGGAATGGGAGGAGGTTTTCTGGGTTGAGGATGGGTACAGGATGCCTGCAGCATGCCATATGGGAGATGCAGTTCCATAAATCATTGGTTTGTTTGTTTGTTTGTTTTCCTGCTGCATTCTTATTGATCTTCACCTTTCCTCAGGGTCACCCAGAAGTAAACTAGGTAAATAGTGGCAGTGCTGGTGCTGTCTTCTAAGCTGATGTGTAAAAGCAAACTCTGGCAAACTCGATGAAAGAATTTGCATCACTAAACAAGCCCAGAGACAGGGTGTAACAGAAGAGACCTTTCTTGACAAAACTATCTTAGTTTTACTTAACTGCTTTTCCAACGTTAGCGAATTTTCTGATGGATTTTCTGTCAGAAATTACTGTCTTCCACCTTTACCCCTCCTGTTTTCTTAGCTATCTCAGTTTATTAAATTTTACTTAACTCTGCCCTCTGAGCTGGCACTACCCACTTGGAATGGTTTGTTGCTAGCCTTGCCATAATAAATAGACAAGAGGAAGAATCAAGACTGTGCCATTGTATTGCATTATCGTCCAGAGATTTGAATTCCAGCATTTTTATGCATGCTTTGCAGCTGCTATTTGTGTTTGGTGTCAACCTACTGAATGGTGGGAAGATTAGTTGAGCAAGTTGGCAGGGGCATACACAGCTTTGGTGAGACCGATAACAGAGACTCTCCTCTGCTTGTCTGTTCTTTCGTCTTCACTTGTGTTAAACTTCAACCCACTGCACAAATTCTGCCTATTTTCTCCCTTTTGATCTGGCCCTCTTTTCTCTCCATTTGGCACTATCTTTTCCGCAGGAAGCAGATTATTGTGGCACATAAAAACAGAGAGGCAACAGCAGTTTCAGCAGATGTTGCCCAGCATGCTTGAAGCACAACAGCATTCCCTGTAACAGGAAAATAGCGAAGTTGATACCTAGTGCTTTGTCAGTACCAGGGGTCAGGCATGACCTGGGACTGTGTGACTACACCAGCAAATTTATAACTTGGCACTTCTCTCAAATGGGACTTGGCGTTAGTTGGAAAAAGTTGGTCTTGGTGGTTTCAGGGAATCAGTGTTTCTGTCACTCCTTGCTTGACATTCAATTAAGATTAAACGAAAGTTTTCTGGAACTGTATCATAAGATTTAGAAACAGGGATTTGTAGCAGAAATCACATTTTTCATCAAGTGCTGCTTTGTGTATCAGATGAAATGTAGAGTAGTCCTCACATGCGTGGTTGGGAGCACCCAAACAAAACAGTTGGGAGATTAATGAGTCTTGTGCTGCAAGGCATTCTTCCAAGAGAAGGTGGTACTTCGCTATTTTATCTCCTAGCCACAGGTGTATATTTGGTGTTAATAGTGCTCTTGAGATCATCAAGAGGAAAATGCCAGAGGCACTGCAGGATTTGGAATGGCTAGTCATTTATTATCCTCGTGTACAGTCACTGTGAGAGAAACATGCTAAATTGTCTAGCATACAGTGAGGGTGGGGAACAGGATCTAAAGCTTGCTGCGAACTGCCTGCTGTGACAGAAACAACTCGATTTCTTTACAAAGGAATGGGCACACGTCCAACTTCAGAAGTATAGTTAATAAAGACTCGGTGAAAAGATTGCTACTCTTGGAATGATTCGGTGCCTATCATCTTAAACTTCTTAAAAATACTATAGCTTTTGAACAAAGTCCCAGAAAGTGAAAAGGCCTGTCCCTGGAACCAGTACAAGAACAAGCTTCCAACAGAGGGAAACAACTCTTCTCTGAAAGCATCAGAGATTACCTTGTGACTTTGTGAAATTATAGCTGCCTGTAGGTGTTGGTGCCAGAAGGTGAGGATTATAGGATGCACTACTGAAACATCCCGGGAGGCAACTGAGGCCATCTGTAGGCTGTCTCAGTCTTAGGATCAGTTTTCTCTGATCGGGGAGTGCCTTTCTGCAGTACTGGCATATAGGGTGAAAATCAGATACATGAATTACCACTGATGTCTTGTATTCACTGCAAACTCTGGATTAACAGTAAAGACTTTAAGACATGCAGGCATTAAGGCAATTGAGGAATTGCTCAATATTGCATTATGGCTCAGCAATGAGGCATGTGCTTTCCAGACGACTTCTTGTTCAGAGAGCATCTGAACACCCTAATTGATACAAATTTCAGTGACACAGATCAAATCCTGATCTTACCTCTGTGTTTATGTAGGGAAGGAGATTAATGCAGGCAGCATTGCTAGTTGTTGAGGAAGAAGGATCTTGTAAAAGAGCTCGGTGTGACCTGATGCTAGTATCACGGCAGATCTAGCAGTGACAGACACATAGTTTTGGCATATTCATACAGAAGGAGGAAGATTGAGTTTGAATTACTCTCTAATAACTGTTGCATTTTTGATGCATTAAATAGATATAACAGAAGACATTTGAGCTTTTCTTCACAAAGAAGTGTCTTTAGCAGTAGGTGGCGTGACCAACCTTTCCTCTCTCTTCTCTTAGTGAGCTTTGATTTATTCAATTTAAAGAGGAATAGCTAAATTTGAATAGCAGCATCTTTTCCCCATGTTGTAGGGGCCTTGTTCAGTGTTTATTTGCTCAGCACCATAAATTCTGGCTGTTCCTAGTTGTGCCAGTGAGGAGATCTGGTGTTATCTCAGCAAGAAATCTTCCTTGTAAAAACTTTCCTGTGGCTAAGTGTGGCTAGTGAATTAGGATTAGAGCATTACAGTATTTTAGGTTTAGGCACATAAATGGCTGTGTGTTGCTATCTATAACCTGTCAGAGAGTTGAATCTGGTAAAGCCTGGGGACTCAGAATGTGTAAAATATAAGGAGAGAAGTATCTGGGTACAGCCGACAACAGTTTTAGACACTTAAAACACAGCTTTGCCCCATTTCAGAAGGTGAAGGCCCAAGATCATTAAAAAAAAAAAAAGTGTACAGGAATGAACTCAGGACAAGTGTATCAGATGATTTGCTGCTCATCTGCATTTTGTCATAATAAAGTTTTTCTATGGCTAATATAATTTTTATATCTTCTGCTCTACTGTCTGCACAGGTCTGCATTCAGTGAGAGGATCCAGTTTTAACTGTGTTAAATTATTCATCCACGCAATCTAGAATAACTGTTAGTTGACAAATAGTACAGATTTCAGAAATTGAAACAAATTCATAGAATAAGGTTGGAAAAGACCTTCAAGATCATCTGGTCCAACCATCACCCCACTACCAATGTCACCCACTAATAGACCTGAGTAGCATCACAGTGTAACAAAAGATATTTTTGTGTATGTTTTTATAGAAGATGAACTTTACATGAGCAAATCTGCAATTAGGAGCAAGCTTGGGTAGGACAGGATAACAGATTATGTTGGCACAGCTGCTCTGATATTACTAGTCTGTCCTGCCTTTGTAGTGCATTTTCCATCTATTTCAAAATGTATTTTATAATAAATTCCTAAATAAATATATCCATCAAAACAAATAGATACAGATATGTAAAAGTTTTACAATTCTTATTTGATAAAATTTGAACATGTCATTAAGAAGAAAAAAGCAAAAAGGGACGAGATAGAATATGTGCTGCAGAAATTCTTGCCACATTTTCAAAACCATAAAGCTTTTGAAGGTCTCTAAGTTTCATTTAATGGAGCATGCTAAGTATACCAAGTTGTCTCTTAACAATGTTCAGACACACGTGAGAAATTGTAAATGCTTCTGGCAGGATGGTATAAAAGACCACTATCTAATCTCCCATTTAAAAGCACTAAATGTATGTATGACTTTTTAAATATTAAAAGATACTTTTTATAAAACTGTTACATAATTTCCAGAGCTCAGCAAGAATAACTTTTTTTTTTTATCCAATCAATTAAAAAAAAGTCTTTTTTTTTTTTTTTTTTTTTTTTTTTAAGTAAGTTTCCATCCCTCTACTGTTCTCAAAGATGCCAAAAAGTGAATTACAGTAGTTATCACTGTAGCAGAAACAGAAGTACTGGAGGCATTGAAATCCTCACTTTCCAATAAAGATACAGGTAAAGGTAGTTTCCCCCTTCCCATTTTATAACACTGACAACATTGTTAAGGCTTGACTGAATGGAGTTCTTAAATAAAAATGAAGAGACTAAAACGGTTATCTATTTTTTTTCGTTTTATCAGAAATTACTAAACATTATTTTTAAAGAAAAAAAAACAGAGTTGGAATGTAAATGGACTGAATTTTTTCATAGATTAAAAACTTACTAACAATCACTTTCCACAGCAGAATAGCTGTCACAATGGATATTTTCAAAGATTAAGTTTACAGTGGAAAATGTCTTTCAAGGTACATTCAGTTGGCAGTTACTTTGGTTGACGTGATTTTGTGCCCACGTTAATACAATATTTTGGTTTTGAGTGGTACCATAAGCATATTTTTAGTGATGAAGGCCAAAGTTCAAAGATTGGAAAGAAGGTGATAGACAGTATAGAGTGAACTTGCTTAGTTAGATTTGTAAAAGCTTTCATTTTAAAATTATGCACAAAGTCCAAGCAATTCATGTGCTTATAGGAACTAAATAACATCAGAAACATTCCTTTAACTCATAAAACACATCAACTCTGACTACCATTCTTCCCTTCGCTATGAGCTATCTTACTTGAAAAGTAGGGCTGAAGATAATGCAGAGTTGTGGGGCACAGATTTTTTTTATTTTATTTTTTTATTTTTTTTTGTACATGTTTTAAGGAGCTTTTCCTGGTCAAAATCATCTTTCTTTGTTGTGAATGTACGGGAAACTTGGATTCACAAATTTTGTCTTTGAGCTGCAACTGGATTATTATTCTAAAATAGCCTCTATTAGGTGGCTATAAAGGGTTCATCTGATCCCTGCATCTTGGCAAAATAAATGTAAGGGATCAAACAGCACTTTATCACGTCACAGTTTTTACACATATCAGCAAACTGTTTTTTTGTTGAAGCTGGAAATATGACATACATAGACACTGATAAGTCTTAGAAAAACAGGTTGAGATTCTAGTTTCCCATATTGCATAAATCTATCAAAGTTAAAGTTAAAACAAAACATTCAAAGTAGTCTTTTTGAATGATATTTTAAAATACAGTTAACTCCATCCTCTGGATGATGCCATATTCAGCAATGATGAGATGTAAGATCCAATACTTTTATCTCAAAATAAGTTAGGAGAAAAGGAGCTATGTCATACAGTGCTGACACGAAATGGGAAGGCATAGCAGATGTTATACTGCTATTCCTCTTATACTCATTCAGTACTTGTTTCAGACTGTAAAAACTTGATTTTATTTATTTATTAACTTTCTTTCTTCATAGAACTGCATAAGCTTTCAAAAACAGTAAAATAGGAGTGATTCTCCCATGGCAGGTAAGGCAATATGTCTTCAAGATACAAGTTTGAACAAATGTAATAGGTGAATGCATATATCTCAGTCAGAATATAGAAAAAGAATAATTTCAAGTGTTTTTTGAAATGTTATATTGCCTGGAAAAATCTTTTTTCTTCTAACAGTAATGTTCTCCCTAGGCATCTTATACAAAAGCTACATCCTCTACAGTGACCTAAACTGTGGGCATATTTTGGAGTAATCTATATAGATTGCACATAACAGATGCAGTTTTGAAAAGTAAGATTCTCAGCCTTCCTGTGGAAGTTCACTGAAGACTTTAAATTGCAATGGTTCCCCATAAAACGTTGATTTCTAGTTGTTCAGTTACTTGCCATAGAAATCTATTTATCCCCATGGATATGCTCTTTGTGTTGTGTCTTCTTGATCTAAATTAGAATACTCTCAATAAATCAAGTAAACACAAATGTTTGGACTTGCATTAAGTAAACACCTGAAATGATAATGATATGCTTTGTGACATTTGTTGTTCAGATGTCTTGCTGTGGTTTGGCTTTCCTTGTCTGCTCAACTACCCCTTCCAAACTGCAGTTCTATCACTCACACTACTGAGTGCCTAAAATTAAGGGCAGGAGCTGGAAAATTGTGTTTTCTCAAAACTGGGAAGTTTAGTTTTTGTTTGAAAAGATTACTGAAAATATTTCAAAATATTCTGGTGTTGATCTTTCCCTTGCTTCTTTCTATTCCCAGATAGAGAATTTCTGTCATTGCTGGGGTGTATTTATTTGCTTATTTGTTTGTAAATAAATTTGCTAGGCTGTATCTGTGTAATAGGCTGCTTTTTTTGTGTGTGTGTGTGTGTTGGGCAACCTTTATCTCAAAATACTATTTTCTATAATTTTGAGTGTTGCCCATAGTTGTACAATCCTTGTATACTATATGAAAAGATGAGGTCTCAGGTGCAGTACAGAGTGAAATACTCTGAAACAGATTTTATTCCCCCCCCCAACCCCTCCCAGTGTTTGTTTGGAACTGATCATGTCGATACTTTTTTCTTGAATTCTGATTCAGGATGCTTCAGCTGAGGTTCTTGTTCCTATTCAATGAATAAAATAAAATGTTAACACAGGTCCTAATTAAACAGAACAAAAATAAGTTGCCGTGCAGTGTTGCGGCAATGGAAGATACAATAGTGTTTTTAATGTTGACAGAATGAGGGGGTTCAAAAATGTAAATAAATGAATAAATAAAGCTAAATTTAAGAATAATAATACTATTATAAACTGAATTCAGAAAAGGAAGACAAAATGTCTGATTTGTGAGTTTTATGTTCATTTTAAATCAAAAATGGGTCTGGCATGCCTCTAGAACGTGATGGGACAACAGTGGAAACAGCAATATTTTTGTGACTGTTGGCTTATTATATGGAAGTTCTACCAAGAAGGTTATACCTAGCCTAAAGTACTAAAGGCTTAATAAAAATGTTGTCACTGTATTGATAAATATTTTATTGTAGAATGTCCTGTTGAACAGTACTGTAAGCATATCAAAACAAATATTTGACCTTAACTCTATAATGCTACCATCTTTTTGAAATTATATGCATTCAAGTAGGCTATATCTATAAATTAGGTCTTTGTAGTAGTAGTTTGAACTAGTTTGAATTTATAATAATGACAGCATTGAATTATGCTGTTCAAACCATGGTAATTCCGTCCAGTTACCCCATGAAATAGCTTGCAATTCCCTTGAAAGCCTCTAAGTCAAATTCAGCCATTATGTAAATGATGGTTTAAGTTGATCATAAAAATGGGTGCATTTGGAAATACAGCGTGCATCAGTTTAGCACTTGGTAGGTCTGCAAAATGGATACAGCAGCAAAGGCAGACAACAGGAAAAAGCAACATAAATCAGGCGCTTCCCTTCTTAATGTATACTTCTGCCATTCCTAACAGCCTGACAGAATATCAAATCAGTGGAAGTTGCCATATACTCATTTAAAGTGTCTCCTGTATGCCGAATCAGTATAATTTAGTGTACACTTGTTACACTACTTTGGTTTTCCCTTAAATATGTTATATATTTAGCATGCAAAGAATAAGAGCTAATTTCAGTAATGTATGTTGATTAGGCTCTTGTTAGGCATAAATAAGGGTTATCTTGTGCTATATAGTACATTATGTTGTAAATTTAATAGGCACTCTGTCTTCTTCCATTTCCACCCACAGACATTTAGACAAAGAGCAAAAGATGAAACATAACATAAATCTGTTAGCTATGAGCAAAGTCTGATACAAGAAACAACAATGTACTTATTGATTACTTTCAGTGTTTTGACACTGTAAAAACATATAAGAAAACAAGGGTACAGAGGGTTAGAATCCAGTGTTAACACAGATTTTTCAATGAAAATACACAATTATGCATTTTTCAGTCAATTACATAATATATGTGGAGGTGTATAGTTGATAGATTAAAAGGAGGAAAGAAGGTAACTCATCTTGATTTGTCAAAGTTTTGTTCCTGGAAAGAAGGAACTTTTCTTATGTTAATATGGTTTACAAAGTAAATTTTAAAAAGAAAGAAAGAAAATACTTGTAGGGCAAAAGAACAAGAAATATAATCATCTATAAAAAAGAAACAACAACAAAACAAGATCTTCAAGGACAGCAAACATTTGGAGAAGGAAAATTTCTACTCTGTATACTGGATTAAATAAAATGACACAGTAAGAACGTAGGACTAAAATTGGGACTTCAGGAATTAGTGTGCAAAAGGTACTCATGGAAAAAGAAAGCTGCTCAAATACAGAGAAAAGAGAAATAGGAAGGCATTTGGAGTAAGTGCAATGACTAAAATTTATTATTATTATTATTATTTTTTTTTTTTCTGGGATCAGTGAAAAATGTCTATTTTGAAGAAATAGATCTAACTTTAAATTTTGGAAGATCAAGACAGAGATTTTCAATCTAAAGAACAGTTATTAATAACTCTGCACTGTTGTTACTGAAGAGTTAAAATATAGCTGGTTTGCTCAATAAACATATCTATCTATTCTGTTTAAGATTATTTGCATGCTTTGAAGATGTTGTAAACATGTCTGGAAATGACATGGTCCCACACTTCCTATACAGCATAACATGATGAAAACAGCCACCAAAAATATGTAATTCTCCACCTGCATTCATACCAGCTAACATGAAAATATCCATGTCATTTAGAACTAGGCATTCAAAAGTCTTTAAAGAACTTGAAAATCAAGTTCAATTAGAAACTATGGTTCTTCCTGAAGTTTTCTAATAAATACATTCTTTTTTGTACTGTAATGTGCAAAGAAGAGGAAAAAAAAAAAGTAAAGGTAGAGAATATTCTATTTCTTTATTTCTTTATTGTCCTTAATGTGCATTTTATACTTTACTTACAGGCACTATGTAAGTTAAGAAATAATATTTTTGGTAAAAATGTATGACTACTCAGAATCTGATGAGAGATCATTGAGGCATGATTATTTATTGCTTCAGCACACAGTAGGTTTCTAACCCAGTTCTGTCACTTGAGTGTTAACATTTTGAGGTTTGGTCTATTGCATTAGTTTTTTTATTACCATATTTAAGTTATTTTAGTAGTGCTTTGAAGAAATTTTAAATTGGCCCTTTCACAAATCTCTCAACAGCAATGACTGCCATGTAATTATCGATATAGTCATATTTTGGTGAGAACAGGTTACAGTAGTACTGGTACTTTCAATGCAGTTGATTTCCACTAAAAGCAAACAAGCAACTGAATGAAAATAAGATGATCTAATGTTGACTTTTAAGATGTTTGGTATATTTTTTCAAAAATACATTACAAAATTATGAATGATAATTTGAATATGTGCTAACGATAGTTCTGACAGGTGGAAGATATTTGATTCCAGCAGACCTGCACGATACGGATTTTACAGTTTTGCACTTTCTTTCAGGGGCATTAGATGTAAGTACATGGTCATTTTTGTCACTTAATGAAAATTATTGCATTGTAATTGCTTACCTAAACATTTTTCAAGTGCAAACAATTTCCCACTTGCTCAAGATACCTGGAAGCTTTGGTGGTAGTCATAAAGCTGACATCTCAAAACCGCTCTGAAGTCTGGAAAAATCCATCAGGTTTAGTAAACTGTAAACATATTGCTCATGACTGAAAGAGTATAAGCCTGAAATTTAAAGAATCTTGATGTAGAAAGCCGACATTTAGGAAGAATCAAATCAAATCGAAGGATAAAACGGAACACCTCACAAGTACAGTGTCCTGAGGGAGAACAGTTTAAGCCTTATAGACACACCTTTCACATATTTTATACTGTACATGCATAATGTCAGTTTAATGGGTGAAATATCTAACTAATTTGAATAAATTACTTTTGAGGACTGGCCCCAAAGCAAACAAACAAACAAAAAAAAAACACAAACCATCTTGATTTCAGTTACATCTGAGAGAAATATTTTTAGCAACTGCCCACTCCCACTCCCATGCCCCAAACCACTCAAATCCTAGCTTAAGATGCTCATTTCACTGTAATAGAACTGAACTGAAAATCTTTCATTTGAAATAACAGTGACCATCTGTCTCTCTTTGCTTCAAGTGAGCACAAATTTCTAAAATATGTGCTGGCATAGGTGATTATGAAACCTCTAAGGCTCTTTTAATGAGATATGTCTAATAGGGACAGTAACTGCAGGACTGTATGCCCTGGTCAGTATCTTTGAGAAAGAAATAAGGAGTAGTGAATTCCTGAACTCTGGATTACATCATAAGTATAGATATAAATCATTATTTGAGTAGAGATAACACTAAGGCAGATTTTTCCAAGAAACTGAGGTGTGCTGAGAATGCAGATTCCATTGATTTGTCTCTCTCTCTCTCTCTCGGGTATTTGAAATCTCTTCCATTATTATTAACAAAAAGCAGCTCTTCTCAAGTGCAAAATAGGTCTGAATGATCTTTTCATCATTTAAAGGATGTCTGATAAGTCAGTGCAGTAAACATTACTTGTGTTTGCACACCAACATTCTGGGCTGAGGAAGTGCCATTAAATGGCATACATAATTGAGGGGGAAAAACACAACCATAAAATCAGATAAACTGTGAGGAAAGAGGTGCTTGTTAGACAATGAAGCAAATTAACTTGGTTCCAGTTGCTCAGGTTAATTTTACACCCTAGATTAAGCAGAAACAACATATTTGCAAACAAGTACCAGAAGGATGACTGTGATGCTACTTGACACCTAGGAAGGCAAACTTAAATTTTTATTTGGTTTTATATAACCCATGTATGAAACCATTCAGCTTTAGTAGTGGTTTGTAATGATGCATAACTAGTAACAAACTGGTAAATGGTTTGTCCACGCAGGGATTTTGTTTAGCTTATACCTGAAGCTATTTTCTATTTCCCCATTCCCAGCGGGAATGATTTCTGTTTCCAGTATTACCCTTCTCGTAAAGCTTCATGTGAGTATTACTAACCTCAAGCACTGAAAAATCATGTAATTTTCAAACTATTATGTTCTGCAAGAGTTTTGTGCTTTTTTTCTTTTGGCTTTAGAACATTAGGTAAAGTGGGAACTAAAATTCCTGTGAGTCCTTAACCCTAACCTCTGAGGAGAGTGCCAAATACACTGCAACTTTTGATAAAAATTAGAAAGTTGGCAGCAGTGTGCATTTTTTTTGTTGTTGTTTTCTACCTAGTAAGACAGCCTGGAGACAGAATTCAGTTATTTTCTTGGATAAAACTGAGCATAATGATACTGATAAGTACCATAAATAAATAAATAAATCCTTGAGCAGGTAAAAGCTCTACAAACCATGTAAGCCTTAAGCTCACACAAAGATAGTACAATGTATTTCTATGCTTTAAGGTGTGCAATTAATACCAAGTCCAAATATAATTAACTGTTTTTTTTAAGGTAAGAATTCTATACTTACAAAGCCACATTCAGATGTGAGGCCACTGTGAGAGACAACTAAATATTTTATTTAAAATAATAATTAAAAAGCTGACATTGTCATTTGACGAAGCTGTATTTCATCAATAGAGATTTGGACTAAGGTCTCCCTTATGGGAGACCTTATGGGAGACCTCCCTAAGGTCTCCCTCTCCTCCTTTAGCATTTGCCACCATTTTTACTGATATTTCTACTTCTGCACCTAAGATGAGTAGACAGTAGGATATTTTCTTTAAAGTTACTTTCCCAATGGAAGGGCTGAGTTCAATCAAAAGTTATTAAGATTTAGCTTCCTAAATAACAAAGCTTGTGCTAGTTAGCAGATACAAACATAAAGCTAAATCTTGTGTGGCCATTTCAGCATGTGATGCTGATGTTTTTTTCTGAAATCAGAGAGATTGTACTCCATGGCATTTTATATCTGATACCAGTGTTCTGATTGTTCACTTATGGGGGGAAAAATGATTTAAGTCAAGAATTAGTTAAAGGGAACTTTCTTGTAAATACAAAGGTTTGGCCATTTGAATTGAATTTCAGCACATGTAGACTTTCTGGTAAAGGCAGTGGCTGATTCCCAGTGCATTTCAGGTAGAGAAATAAATACTGCTCTTAAATTGGTGAAACTACCGTGACTTCAGAATGAGAATTGTAGCTACAGTGAAATCATTGCCTTGTTTTTTACCTTTACTGGAGCAGGATTTCTCCCCAGAATAGAAGAAAACTGCAAGTAATAACTATTTCAGATTTAATAGCAGAGATTAAAATTTAAGTAGGCATTCCGTGTCTGGATGTGTAAGACTTTGACATATTTTCAAGAGGAAGGTCTTATGAAAATGCGTGTAGGAAGGACTAGCAACAAGCAGTGCCTCTCCGTGGAAGGTTACTAGCAACAGAAAGTTGCACAGTCAGAATTTATGCTATTAATTTTGTAACAGCAAAGAAGTCCGTTTTATTTGCAATTTATAGGCACCAGCATTTGATAGGTTATATTTCAGATAATTTCATGCCAATGACTTGGTAAGAAAAAATGTTTGAAAGCTTCTTCTGTACTTATTCAAGTATTGATAATTGATCAAGTTTTTGTAGGGTGATTTAGAGAAAATTATCTTTATAATTGGCCTAGTGCCAATTTGGTGTCACTCTGAACTGAAACACACAGACATGAAAATCTGATGTATTTTAATTTTTAATTACTTTAAATTTTAGTTTCAAAATGATGAATTTTAGTTTCATAATGATCATTAACACTCGTCCCTTAAAAAGTAATAGAATAGTATGGTCTGTATTTTTAATTGTTTACTTAAATAGGATTTTTATTGGAGTAAAAGTCACATTAGTTTGATTCTTTAATTCTTATCCTTGAAATATATATATATATATATACACATATTTCCTGTTTATTTTAATAATTTCTGTATTCCTCTGAGTAGTTTAGGTTTTGCATCAGAAAATCACATTTTGGATAGAAATGATGCTAAAGTATTCTGAGGCATGGAAATTAGTCTACAAGCTACTTTTAAATTATTTTGTTGCTTTGCATTCATTTCAATCTATGTGCTTTCCTTTATTTGTTTCATTAAACTAGTAATGTGTCAGAAGTCTGAAAGAGTTATTTATTTATTTACTTGATTATGACATATGAAAACTTGCTGGCAGATTGGAATACAAATCTAGGGGTAGGGGATTTTTGTTTATTTAATAGTTTTAACAAACTGTATCCTAGTTCCTGTAATATACCATAGTATACTTTCTGCTACTAAAAAGTTAAATTATACTCCATTGTTTACGTACTAAATCTTTTTTGTTGTTGTTGTTGTTCTACTGTCCCTATAGTTAAGAGAAACCTTGAACACAGTGTATGAAAATATCTTGCAAGACTACTGCATTACAGCGTAATTTTTTTAATGAAGTTATCTAAAATGACTTCAAATTTCACATGGTGAAATTCCTATTAGTCAGGAATTCTGTTCTTGTTGGGCTTTCTGTAGATTTGTCACATCTGTCTCTGAGGCAAGTTATGCATGCTATAATGCCTGTGTGTAGTAGGTATGAATGTGCATCCACATCCAAGCTGTGGATACCCACCTGGTCTAACACAGGACTTTGCTGATCTCTCATAAACATACCTTGCAGCTAGGTGTGCATGGCAAATCTTATGCATGTTATGCATGTGGGATGAATGCCACCTGCAATTGCTCAGATGAGGCAAGAGTTTACCAGAGTTACTGCATATAAGCAGCAACAAGCTTCTTAAATGATGTCTCTGTCCAATGCAGAGGGACTTCCCAGTAAAATGAATACTACCGTTAATGTGCTAAATGCACATGCAACTGAGTGAAGCATATAAATGGCTATGGGCATAAGTTGAATGTAGTGCTTTAATTCAGTGAATGTGTTGTTATGAGAAGTATCTGGAATTTTTCTAATGCCTTATATTAGTGTGTATGTTTTTTTTTTTTTTTTTTTTTTTTTTTTTTTTTTTTTTTT